>NC_053432.1:15828150-15898150 GCF_007990345.1 Gossypium hirsutum
GGTGTTAACAGACTTTAAACCCCTTATAAAATATTTCCCAGACCGCTGCCAATCTGCATACTAGTCGCTTTAAAAATCATATCTTGAGTTTCACAACTCGAAAATCAGTTTCGTGATTTTTCCCCTGAAACCTAGGACTCATATGCCCATCTACATATTTTTTTCTAGAATTTTTGGTCAGGCCAATTAGTACAGTTTATTAGTCAAAGTCCCCATGTTACAGGGATCGACTACACTGACCTTTGCATTACGACTTGGATATCTCCTGCACAGAGCTTCAAACTGATGCGTTTGTTTCTATGGAAATAGACTCAGAGAGGAATCTATAATAATGTATGACTCTAATTATCTCTGGTTAATTATAATAATTTCCAAAGTGGAACAGGGAATCCAGAAACTGTTCTGGCCTGTCACGAGAACCTAAATATCGTTAACATACTGTCCATATGATCATTTCGTTACTTTCCTATGAAATAATTCATCAGGGTTCGTTTACATAATTTATTCACTATTTAATTCCATTCTACTATTTTTAGTGATTTCCAAATCTACATCACTGCTGCTGTCAGCATCTGCCTTTAAGGTAGACTTTACCTATTTCATAGTTTCCATATTCAACTAGCCCTTTTACATGAGTAGCACAAATGATGATGGTGATTAACCATTCCCATGGCCAATCCTTGTCAAGCATATTCACACTAAATGATTATAACATTATACTCAAACATATATAAGCCATTTTCGCATGGCTAACCAAAATTATACAAGTCCAAAGGTCCATGACCCACAACAAACGGGTAGTCCTATACATGCCATATCCAGAGTTCAACTAAAAGAGTACCAAAAGAGCTTTGATAGTGTGGATGACTTCGACTTCGATGATCCCGAATCCGATAGCTAACGAACAATATCTATAAAACAGAGAGCCAAAGCAACGGGGTAAGCATTTTAAAGCTTAGTAAGTTTCAAGTAATGAAATCGGCTTTGACTAAAGTATTGCATTCACATAGCTAAATAAATCACTTTATTAATTCACATTCTCATAAGCATACTTACTTCACACTTCATCAACATATACACACACAAGGTATCAACCTATCTAAAAGCCGAAAATTCGTTAGTCGATTGAACGAATATTATTTAAAGCGAATCGACTTTTTTTTTTCGAAGCACATGCAAACATACCTTATCGTTTGGGTTTATCGAGCGTATTAATTGAATTTATTGCAGCACAAAACGCTCACATTCAAACCCAAGTTTCTTCGGAATTTAGCCGGATATAACCACAAGCTCAATTGCCTTCGGGTCTTAACCGGGTATAGCAACTCACACGAATGCCTTCGGTCTTAGCCCGGATATATCAACTTGCACAATTGCCTTCGGGTCTTAGCCCGGATATATCAATTCGCACAAACGCCGTCGGGTCTTAGCCCGGATATATCATTCGCACAAATGCCTTCGGGTCTTATCCCGGATATATCAATTCGCACAAATGCCTTCGGGTCTTAGCCCGGATATATCAATTCGCACAAATGCCTTCTGGTCTTAGCCCGGATATATCAATTCGCACAAATGCCTTCAGTCTTCCGATTATCAATTCGCACAAATGCCTTCAGTCTTAGCCCGGATTATCAATTCGCACAAATGCCTGTTTCCGGATATATCAATTCGCACAAATGCCTTCGGGTCTTAGCCCGGATATATCAATTCGCACAATGCCTTCGGTCTTAGCCGGATATATCAATTCGCACAAATGCCTTCGGGTCTTAGCCCGGATATCATTCAAATGCTCATGCACACATATATCAACAATCATGACACATCCATATTTCACTTCGTTACTAAGGCTCAAACACAAAGCATTTATTAAACCTTTCCAATTTCGGCTCAATAGCCACACACAAAGAGCATGATTTCAATTGGCTTTATAACATAGTCTCTATGCACATTCGACTATCCATCATAGTATGACTAATCATTTCAATATAATTCAAGTAGGGTCATTACTCGAAGACTTACCTCAGATGTTGTCGAACGACTTCAATGGCTATTCAATTACTTTTTCCTTCCCTTTATCGGATCTAGTTCCCCTTTGCTCTTGAGCTTAAGTTCAACAAAATTTAAAATAGTCATTAATCGACTATTCAAGTATTACTTTCAGAATAATATATATATTGATCCGACTTTCACACACATAGATTATAGTAAGCTTTATAATAATCAATAAATAATTCATTGGCAAATTTTCATTAATGTTTACAAAAAATCACATATTCACTACGAGCTGTTTTCCTGAGCAGCAGTTACTAAATTATTTATAACTGGAGCTACTAAACTCCAAATCACTTTCCGTTAATTTTCCCTGAATATAGACTCGTATATCTTCCATCCATAAAATTTTCAGAATTTTAGGCTTGCCAATCAATACCAGATTTTCTTAAAGTTTCCCCTGTTTCACTGTTTGACTATTCTGACCACTCTTCACTACGAATCAAATTTCTCATTTTACAGAATTCAAAATGTGTTGTATTTGATCTCATTTGAAACTAGACTCATTAAGGAGTCTAAGCATATAAATTTTATCTTATAATCATTTTTGTACAATTTATAATGATTTTCTAAAAACAGAACAGGGAATCTAGTAGTCATTTTGACTCAGCCCACAATACTTCAAATATCTCAAGATCGGTAACTCTTTTGTTTTATAGTTTCTTTTGTAAGAAAATAGACTCTTCAAGCTTTAATGACATAATTCACTCAGCTTCTAATTCAACTCCTACAAATTATGGCGATTTTCCAAAATCACCTTACTGCTGCTGTCCCCAAACAGATTATTACCAAATCAAATACTAACATTAGCATTTCACCTTAATAGCTAGCTTACCAAGCCTTAATTTAACATATAATTCACACATATCACATTCAGCTATATATACATTTATCATATTTCCATTTCAGCATATATAACTAACATTTATTCCGAAATTTTAATATCTAATTGCTTATAAACTTTCTTCGGATGTCGTCGACTAATTGATCGGCTACTCAACTACTTTCGATTTTCCCCGATCTAAATCCAATTTCTTGGTTTCTTGATCTTAACATATTCAAATAAATCTCATTTTAAATATTTTCATTCAATTTAGTCTAATAACGCATAAATGGGTAAATTACATTTTTACCCCTAATATTCGCACTTTCACAATTTAGTCTTTATTCCACAAAACACAAAATACACAAAATTTGGTCACACTCCTTAAGGGCCGAATCTTCCTAGTACCCATATAAGTCCATACATTTCATTTATTTCACCTTTGAGTCCTTCAAAAATTTATTTTTGTAATTTAGCCCTAACTACTCAAAATCACCAAAAACTTCAACACAAAACATATTAATCTTTAACATATCTTTCATTTTTCATCAACAACTATCAAAAAGCTCAAGCACTCATCAATGGCAAAACACAAAATCATCATCAATTCACAAAATTGAACCATGGGTTTTAAAGAACACAAAGCAATGATATCAAAATGTGAAAATTATCAAAAACCAAACAAAAGACTAACCTTAATCTAACTCCCAATGGCCGAACCTTAGCCAAGCTTTTCTCTTTTTCTTCTTTCTCCAGTTTCGACAATGGAGAAGATGATATGATAGTGGCTTCCTTTCTCTTTTTTTTTTATTCTTTCTTTAATTCATTATGTCTCCAATAACCCAATTTCCTATTATAATATCTAATTCAACAAATAAATTGCCCATCATCAATCCATCTTGGCCGGCCACTATAAGGGAATTGGGCAAATTTGACATGCAAGTCCACCTTTGTGTTGACATGCACTAATAAGCCCTTTAAAATTAGCCTATCATATTTCACCATGTCTCATGTTGATCCCTATTTAATAATTCCTCATACAATTGGCAAAATTAGGGAATGAAATTTCCACATATGCATGTACACACATAATAAGCATAGAATATAACAATTAATTATTTTCATAACTCGGTTTTGTGGTCCCGAAACCACTTCCCAACTAGGGTCAATTTAGGGCTGTCACAACTCTCCCCCACTTAAGAAATTTTCGTCCCCGAAAATCTTACCGATAAATAGGTTTGGGTATCGTTCTTTCATCGAGCTCTCGGTTTCCCAAGTAGCTTCCCCGATCCCGTGTTTGAGCCATAACACCTTAACTAACGGAACCCTTCTGTTTCGCAACTCTTTCACTTCACGAGCTAGGATACGAATCAGTTCTTCTTCATAACTCAAGTCAGATTGAATTTCAACTTCCGAGGGATTAATCACATGTGACGGATCGGATCTATAACGTCGAAGCATCGAAACATGAAAAACGTTGTGAATCCTTTCAAGTTCAGGGGGGTAAAATCAATCTATACGCCACTGGACCAATTCTTTCGGATATTTCATACGGCCCAATGAACCTCGGACTCAATTTGCCCTTACGGCCAAATCTGAGTACCTTTTTCCAAGGCGAAACTTTAAGAAACACTTTATCTCCAACCTGATATTCAATGTCTTTTCTTTTCAAATCCGCATACGACTTTTGACGATCTGTGGCTACCTTCAGACTTTCACTTGTTGATATATTAAACATCTCGAAACAAAATCGGAGATGTCTCGTTTCATACCATGCCACCAAAATCGACGTTTCAAATCGTTGTACATTTTCGTACTCCCCGGGTGAATTGACATTCGGCTACAATGGGGCTTCGTTCAGAATCATCGAAATGAGTTCCGAATTCCTTGGAACACACAAACGACTTCTGAACCTCAAACAATCATCATCATCGATTTGAAACTCCGATTCCTTGTTCGGAACACACTCAGCCCGTTTTGCAACCAATTCATCATCGACTTTCTGAGCTTCACGAATTTGATGAATCAATAATGGTTTGGCTTTTAATTCAGCTACTAACACATTGTCGGGTAGAACAGACAAGTGTACATTCATCGCTCGCAAAGAAAATAGTGATTTCCGGCTTAAGGCGTCCGCAACCACATTAGCCTTTCCCGGGTGATAATTAATGACCAGCTCATAATCTTTCAACAACTCAAGCCAACGCCTTTGTCGCAGATTCAAGTCTCGCTGGGTCATCAAATATTTGAGACTTTTGTGATCCGAAAATACATGGCACTTCTCACCAAACAAATAATGTCGCCATATTTTCAAAGCAAATACGATGGCAGCTAGTTCGAGATCATGGGTTGGATAATTGCTCTCGTGTGGCTTCAATTGTCTTGACGCATAGGCCACAACTCGACCTTCTTGCATCAATACGCAACCCAACCCAAGTAGGGATGCGTCACTATAAATGACAAACTCTTTGCCTGATTCAGGTTGCACTAAAATTGGAGCTTCAGTCAAATGAGTTTTCAGTTGATCGAAACTTTTCTGACATTTCTCCGTCCATTCGAACTTAACATCCTTTTGAAGTAGCTTCGTCATTTGTGTGGCTATCATCGAGAAACCTTTGACAAATCGTCGGTAATAACCGGCGAGTCCCAAAAGCTCCGAACCTCAGTAATATTTCTCGGAGGTTTCCAGTTAAGTATGGCTGAGATTTTGTTCGGGTCAACTCGAATACCCGATGCGGATATCACATGACCCAAGAAGCTAACCTCTCTTAACCAGAACTCACACTTACTGAACTTAACATATAACTGCTTATCCCGCAAAATTTGTAACACTAGCCTCAGATGCTCGGCATGTTCGGTCTCATCTCTTGAATAGACCAGGATGTCATCAATGAACACAACTACGAACCGATCCAAATATGGTCTGAAGATCCGATTCATCAAATCCATAAATACCGCAGGGGCATTAGTGAGCCCAAACGGCATCACTAAGAATTCGTAGTGACCATATCTCGTTCTGAAGGCAGTTTTGGGTATGTCCAAATCTCGAATTCGCAACTGATAATAGCCCGATCTCAAATCTATTTTTGAGGACACTGAGGCTCCCTTCAGTTGGTCGAACAAATCATCGATGCGCGGCAACGGATATTTGTTCTTTATCGTCACTTTATTCAGTTGACGATAGTCAATGCACAACCTCATGGTTCCGTCCTTCTTTTTCACGAACAATACTGGTGCACCCCAAGGTGAGAAACTTGGTCGAGCAAAACCTCTATCCGTCAATTCTTGCAACTGAGCCTTCAACTCTTTTTACTCGGTTGGTGCCATACGATACGGAGCTATCAAAATCGGCGTAGTTCCAGGTACAAGCTCAATACCAAACTCTACCTCCTGAACAGGTGGTAAACCCGGTAATTCTTCAGGAAAAACATCCGGGTATTCACAAACCACCGGCACAGATTCGGGTTTCTTTTCTAATTCTTTGTCATCAAGTACATACGCAAGGTATGCTTCGCAACCTTTTCTTACATATTTCTGTGCCAACATTGAGGATATTACAGCTGGCAACCCATCCAAGTCCGCCGGAAAACAGGAACCTCGGATTACTAGGGACATTTCTTACACACTTTGTCGACAAGCACGTAACGACTCAAGGGATTTGACACCCGAATTACGAACTCAGTAGACTCAATAGGTAAAGTCTTACTGGATGCTAAAGTTTCACGTATGTAAGAATGAGTAGAACCGGGGTCAATCAAAGTAATTACATTAGTATCAAAGAGAGTAAAAGTACCGGTAATAACATCAGGCGAAGAAGCATCCTCGCGGGCACGTATAGCATAAGCTCCAGCAGGCGCACGAGCCTCGGATCTGGTCGTAGCATCTCTAGATCCTCTCTGACCACCACTAGCATTGCCCGTATTTCTAGATGGTCTACCTCGAGCAGTGGTAGCACCCGGTTTCTCACTCTGATTTACATTCTGTTCAGACATCCTCGGGCAATCTTTAATGAAGTGGTCAACTGATCCACACTTGTAACAGGAGCGGTCATGGAATCTACAACTCCCCGAATGCCATTTACCACAATATCGACATTCTGTTCTGTCTCGACGTTCATTCCCAACACTGGCGATCGAAGTGCCTTGGGTACCCACAGGGGGTCGATCACGATCTCGTCTAAAAAGGCCCGAAGTGCCTCTAGACCGACCCACATCATCTCGAAATTTCTTCGATGCCTGTTGAAGAGACCTTCCCGAGGATCTTTTACGAAACTCTCCAGTTCTCACATCAACTTTTTGTTTTTCTATTCTAAACTCTTCGGCTTTACAAGCTCGCTCGACATCGTCGCTATCCGTAGCCTTAAATTCAGTAGCCCCATGTTTTCAGATTTTGTCAACTGGGGGCTTATTTGACCTTATTTGGTCAGTTACCGGAGGTATTGTAGGTGCGGGGGTTGTATTAGTCGGGAATGGAGGTTGTGGAACAGCCGTATTAGTTCGAATGTATTGGTTAAACCAATCATTCATCACGCTATAGAAAGCTTGTCTAGCTTCATCATTCGGGTTACTAGCATTCGGTTGAGAGTCCGCCGGAGCTGTCCCTTGTGCGGGAGCAGGCGCTACACTCTCAAGATCATCAGCTACCACTCGGTCGGGATCGGGATCCATTACTATAATTAAACACATTTGCAAATGTCAGAAATCACCACACTATCAGATAATCACATAAAATGGCATGTATAGCTAGACCCAACGCATTACGGTAGTCCTAGAATCGACTAAACCGTAGCTCTGATACCAATCAAATGTAACACCCCGAACCCGAGACCGACACCGGAGTCGAACACGAGGTGTTAACAGACTTTAAACCCCTTATAAAAATATTTCCCAGACGCTGCCCAATCTGCATACTAGTCGCTTTAAAAATCATATCTTGAGTTTCACAACTCGAAAATAAGTTTCGTGATTTTTCCCTGAAACTAGACTCATATGCCCATCTACATATTTTTTTCTAGAATTTTTGGTCAGGCCAATTAGTACAGTTTATTAGTCAAAGTCCCCCATGTTACAGGGATCGACTACACTGACCTTTGCGCATTACGACTTGGATATCTCCCTGCACAGAGCTTCAATACTGATACCGTTTGTTTCTATGGAAACTACACTCAGAGAGGAATCTATAAATATATGGTATGACTCCTAATTATCTCTGGTTAATTTATAATGAATTTCCAAAGTCGGAACAGGGAATCCAGAAACTGTTCTGGCCCTGTCTCACGAGAACCTAAATATCGCTTAACATACTGTCCATATGATCATTTGGTTACTTTCCTATGAAAATAGATTCATCAGGGTTCGTTTACATAATTTATTCACTATTTAATTCCATTCCTACTATTTTTAGTGATTTCCCAAATCTACATCACTGCTGCTGTCAGCATCTGCCTTTAAGGTAGACTTTACCTATTTCATAGTTTCCATAATTCAACTAGCCCTTTTAACATGAGTAGCACAAATGATGATGGTGATTAACCATTCCCATGGCCAATCCTTGTCAAGCATATTCACACTAAATGATTATAACATTATACTCAAACATATATAAGCCATTTTCGCATGGCTAACCAAAATTATACAAGTCCAAAGGGTCCATGACCCACAACAAACGGGTAGTCCTATACATGCCATATCCAGAGTTCAACTAAAAGAGTACCAAAAGAGCTTTGATAGTGTGGATGACTTCGACTTCGATGATCCCGAATCCGATAGCTAACGAACAATATCTATAAAACAGAGAGCCAAAGCAACGGGGTAAGCATTTTAAAGCTTAGTAAGTTTCAAGTAATGAAATCGGCTTTGACTAAAGTATTGCATTCACATAGCTAAATAAATCACTTTATTAATTCACATTCTCATAAGCATACTTACTTCACACTTCATCAACATATACACACACAAGGTATCAACCTATCTAAAAGCCGAAAATTCGTTAGTCGATTGAACGAATATTATTTAAAGCGAATCGACTTTTTTTTTTTCGAAGCACATGCAAACATACCTTATCGTTTGGGTTTATCGAGCGTATTAATTGAATTTATTGCAGCACAAAACGCTCACATTCAAACCCAAGTTTCTTCGGAATTTAGCCGGATATAACCACAAGCTCAATTGCCTTCGGGTCTTAACCCGGGTATAGCAACTCGCACGAATGCCTTCGGGTCTTAGCCCGGATATATCAACTTGCACAATTGCCTTCGGGTCTTAGCCCGGATATATCAATTTGCACAAACGCCGTCGGGTCTTAGCCCGGATATATCAGTTCGCACAAATGCCTTCGGGTCTTATCCCGGATATATCAATTCGCACAAATGCCTTCGGGTCTTATCCCGGATATATCAATTCGCACAAATGCCTTCGGGTCTTAGCCCGGATATATCAATTCGCACAAATGCCTTCAGGTCTTAGCCCGGATATATCAATTCGCACAAATGCCTTCAGGTCTTAGCCCGGATATATCAATTCGCACAAATGCCTTCGGGTCTTATCCCGGATATATCAATTCGCACAAATGCCTTCGGGTCTTAGCCCGGATATATCAATTCGCACAAATGCCTTCGGGTCTTAGCCCGGATATCATTCAAATGCTCATGCACACATATATCAACAATCATGACACATCCATATTTCACTTTCGTTACTAAGGCTCAAACACAAAGCATTTATTAAACCTTTCCAATTTCGGCTCAATAGCCACACACAAAGAGCATGATTTCAATTGGCTTTATAACATAGTCTCTATGCACATTCGACTATCCATCATAGTATGACTAATCATTTCAATATAATTCAAGTAGGGTCATTACTCGAAGACTTACCTCAGATGTTGTCGAACGACTTCAATGGCTATTCAATTACTTTTTCCTTCCCTTTATCGGATCTAGTTCCCCTTTGCTCTTGAGCTTAAGTTCAACAAAATTTAAAATAGTCATTGATCGACTATTCAAGTATTACTTTGAGAATAATATATATATTGATCCGACTTTCACACACATAGATTATAGTAAGCTTTATAATAATCAATAAATAATTCATTGGCAAATTTTCATTAATGTTTACAACAAAATCACATATTCACTACGAGCTGTTTTCCTGAGCAGCAGTTACTAAATTATTTATAACTGGAGCTACTATACTCCAAATCACTTTCCGTTAATTTTCCCTGAATATAGACTCGTATATCTTCCATCCATAAAATTTTCAGAATTTTAGGCTTGCCCAATCAATACCAGATTTTTCTTAAAGTTTCCCCTGTTTCACTGTTTGACTATTCTGACCACTCTTCACTACGAATCAAATTTCTCATTTTACAGAATTCAAAATGTGTTGTATTTGATCTCATTTGAAACTAGACTCATTAAGGAGTCTAAGCATATAAATTTTATCTTATAATCATTTTTGTACAATTTATAATGATTTTCTAAAAACAGAATAGGGAATCTAGTAGTCATTTTGACTCAGCCCCACAATACTTCAAATATCTCAAGATCGGTAACTCTTTTGTTTTTATAGTTTCTTTTGTAAGAAAATAGACTCTTCAAGCTTTAATGACATAATTCACTCAGCTTCTAATTCAACTCCTACAAATTATGGCGATTTTCCAAAATCACCTTACTGCTGCTGTCCCCAAACAGATTATTACCAAATCAAATACTAACATTAGCATTTCACCTTAATAGCTACCTTACCAAGCCTTAATTTAACATATAATTCACACATATCACATTCAGCTATATATACATTTATCATATTTCCATTTCAGCATATATAACTAACATTTATTCCGAAATTTTAATATCTAATCGCTTATAAACTTTCTTCGGATGTCGTCGACTAATTGATCGGCTACTCAACTACTTTCGATTTTCCCCGATCTAAATCCAATTTCTTGGTTTCTTGATCTTAACATATTCAAATAAATCTCATTTTAACATATTTTCATTCAATTTAGTCTAATAACGCATAAATGGGTAAATTACATTTTTACCCCTAATATTTCGCACTTTCACAATTTAGTCTTTATTCCACAAAACACAAAATACACAAAATTTGGTCACACTCCTTAAGGGCCGAATCTTCCTAGTACCCATATAAGTCCATACATTTCATTTATTTCACCTTTGAGTCCTTCAAAAATTTATTTTTGTAATTTAGCCCTAACTACTCAAAATCACCAAAAACTTCAACACAAAACATATTAATCTTTAACATATCTTTCATTTTTCATCAACAACTATCAAAAAGCTCAAGCACTCATCAATGGCAAAACACAAAATCATCATCAATTCACAAAATTGAACCATGGGTTTTAAAGAACACAAAGCAATGATATCAAAATGTGAAAATTATCAAAAACCAAACAAAAGACTAACCTTAATCTAACTCCCAATGGCCGAACCTTAGCCAAGCTTTTCTCTTTTTCTTCTTTCTCCAGTTTCGACAATGGAGAAGATGATATGCTAGTGGCTTCCTTTCTCTTTTTTTTTTTATTCTTTCTTTAATTCATTATGTCTCCAATAACCCAATTTCCTATTATAATATCTAATTCAACAAATAAATTGCCCATCATCAATCCATCTTGGCCGGCCACTATAAGGGAATTGGGCAAATTTGACATGCAAGTCCACCTTTGTGTTGACATGCACTAATAAGCCCTTTAAAATTAGCCTATCATATTTCACCATGTCTCATGTTGATCCCTATTTAATAATTCCTCATACAATTGGCAAAATTAGGGAATGAAATTTCCACATATGCATGTACACACATAATAAGCATAGAATATAACAATTAATTATTTTCATAACTCAGTTTTGTGGTCCCGAAACCACTTCCCGACTAGGGTCAATTTAGGGCTGTCACAGAGTTCGTCTTTTTCTATGGATTGCAGCTAAACAGAAGCTTATGACAAATTCTGAACGAGTTAGGAGAGGGTTTGGACAAAGTAGTGCGTGTCTTCTCTGTGGGCACGACACTAAGGATATTCTTCATGTTCTAAGGGATTTTTCTATGGCCAATGAGGCTTGGAGGCTTGGAGGCTCGTTGTCCCTGCAGAAAAGCTTTCCAGGTTTTTTTTCTAATCTCTTCAAATTTGGCTTTACACTAATCTTTGTTGTCATGATAAGTTGCAGGATAAGGAAGTTACCTGGTCGAGGCTTTTTGGGATCATTGCTTGGAGACTCTAAAAGAATAGGAATCTGTTCATCTTCCAAAAAATTACTTGGACGGCATATGAGATCATTAAAACCTCTCTCAGCTGGGCTCAACACTTTGAACCGTTCTTAGCCGGAGCCAAATCTACTGTGATCAATTCTGGAATTCGTCAACACTTGGCAGATAATTGGGTTTACCTTTCTTCTGATGGAGCAGTTGCTAGAGATTCAGGAAATGCTTCAGTGGGAGGTGTGATCAGAGACCGAAATGGCAATTGGATATTGGGGTTCACTCGCTTTCTGGGTAGCTGTTCACCTTTGGAGGCTAAACTTTGGGGCGTTCTTGATGGAGTTCTTATTTTATTAAGCAAGGGATATACAAAATTCTGGATTCTGACCGATAATCTCGAAGTGGTTAAAGCTTTATCCATGGATGTTTTAGTAGATTCAGGCATTACCGTGCTTAGAAGAATTAAGAGATTTTTGCGTGTTGAAGGCCAATGGGAAATTAAGTATGTTAACAGGGAGTGCAATTTAATTGCAGGTCAATCGGCAAAGATCGGTCTTTCTTGGAATTCACCTCTCCAGATTTTTGAAATACCTCCTGATTTGGTTAATACGTCTATTCAGCAAGATAAAGCCTTTAGAATCTATTAGGCAGTTTTAATTTGTAATTTCTTTCATCTTTCACCAAAAAAAAAAATACACCAATTGAATTTAAAAGCTATTAAATTTTAACATATTCATTCAACTACAGAAAAAAAATATGGATATATATCTCAGTGACCCAAAACTAAAAAATTCTTTGAAGATGGCAAGAATGATAGGGTTAAAATTTTAATTTTAACCTTTAACCTTTAACCTTTAGACACAATATTATCAAAACATAAAATTTTGTAAAGGATAAATTAAATTTGATCATAATTTTTTTTAAAATAAAATGTAAATAACTTAACAAATTTCTTAATATAAACCAAAATTGGTACATCTCATGATTTTTTGTATATCCTCATTTTTTTTTAGTAGCCCTCATGTTTTTTGGTAATCCATTACATATTTTTGTATTTCTTCATATTTTATGGTAATCCCTCACAATTTTTGGCATTTGCTCATTTGTTTTTATAACCTTCATGTTTTTTGGTACACTTTCAAATTGTTAGGTATCTTCTCATAATTTTTTGTACCCATTATGTTTTCAGGCAGTCTCTCATATATTTTGGTATACCCTCAAAATGGTTGGTATGGTTTCAAAGTTAGAATTTGGTAAGAGATATAATCAAAACATAAAATTTTGTGAGAGAAATTAAATTTAATCATAAATTTGTTAAAATAAAATTTAAATAAATTAACAAATTTTCTAATATGAACCAAAATTGGTATATCTCATGTTTTTCGGTACACTCTCTTATTTTCAGGTATCCTCTCATGTTTTCTAGTAATATGTCACATTTTTCTTCTTTCTTCGTTGTTTTGGTAATCCCATACAATATTTAGTATTCGCTTATAGTTTTTTTGATAAACTCTTATATATTTTGGTATGTCCTTATATTTTTTGGTAACCCCTCATGTTTTCTAGTAGTCCCTTACATTTTTTGGTATTTCTTCATTTTTTTTTGTAGCTCTCACAATTTTTGGTATATACTTATCTTTTTTGGTAATCTTGTCATACTTTTTTATATTTCTTCTTTTTTTTTTGTATACCCTCAAAATTGTTAGTATGGTTTCAAAATTATAACTTGATTAAAGATATAATTTTATGTTAAAATTCTATAAGGGATGAATTAAATTTAATCATAATTTTTTTTAAAATAAAATTTACATAAATTAACAAAATTTCTAATACGAACAAAATTTGGTACATGTCATTTTTTTGGTATTTCTTAATGTTTTTTTGATAGTCCCTCACAATTTTTGATATCTTCTCATCTTTTTCGATAATGCCTCATATTTTTTAATTCACTCTCAGAGGTTTTTAGTATATCCTCATATTTATTCATAGCCCCTCATGTTTTTTCATTAATCGATCACCTTTTTTAGTATTACGTCATCTTTTATTTGGTAATTCCTCATAATTTTTGGTATTTTCTCATCTTTTTTGGTAATCCCTCATGTTTTTTTTTTTGGTAAAAGCTCTCAAATTTTTTGGTGTATCCTCATATTTCTTGTTTGCCCTCATGTTTTCTGGTAATTCATCATATATTTTGGCATCTCTTTATGTTTTTGGTAGTCCCTCAAAATTTTTGGGACCTTCTCATCTTTTTCTATAATCCCTCATGTTCTTAGATTTTTTTTTTGTATCATCTCATAATTTTTGGTACCCCACCATGTTTTCAGGTAGCCTCTCATGGTTTTTGGTTTGCGCCCATGTTTTTTGGTTTGGTCTCATATTTATTGATACATTCTTAGATATTTTGGTATTCCCTCATTTTTTTTATACAATCATAATTGTTGGTATGGTTTCAAAAAAAGAGTTTGGTGAGAGATATAATTTTATGTTAAATTTTTGTAAGGGATAAATTAAATTTAATCATATTTTTTAGAATAAAATAAAATTTAAATATATTATCTCATGTTGTCTCATACTTTTTTGGTATTTTTTTCATTTTTGTTAGTCACTCATGTTTTCTGGTAGTCCCTCATATTTTGGTCTTTATCTCTTTTTTTTTTCTTTTTTTTTGTATAAACTCATGTTTTTTGGTTTGTATTTTTTTATATTCTCTTATACTTTTTAGTGTATCCTCGTATAATTTCAAAATTAAAATTTTATAAGAGATAATTTAATGATATTTTTTTTAAATAAATTTTAAACAAATTAATAAATTTCCTAATATGAAACAAAATTAGTACATATCATGTTTGTTGGTATATCCTCATATTTTTTGGATTTAGGATTATTATAATTGATGCTTTATATTTATACATTCATAAAGTTCAATTTTTTACTACTGTATTTAGGTACAAATTTCTCAACATCTAGATGGTATTTTGCCATCTAGATGGCTAATTGGATACTATGAATAATGGTGAAATCAAATAGCTTCATCGCCATCTTGATGGTATTCTTTTACCATGTAGATGGCTTCTTAGATTTTATAAATTGTATTTTCATGCAAATGAAAACAAGGTTGATACATAAATATAAATTGAACATATTAATATCATGTCCGAAAGAAAAACAAACATCAACAATAAAAGTAAAATAAACATCATGTCCAAAAGAAACATAAAGACCTCCAAATATGGTTTAAGTTAAATCTTATCGGACAAAGAACTCGTATAGGATCAGAACCAATATTGTCATCCTCCTCCTCCTCCTCATGTTTAGGTACATCATGTGGTGGAAACTTTCTGTTTAGTCCAAATGCAGAAGGTTTAAGAACTGGATAATTTGCAAGATCGTAGCCCGAATTTTCACTATTTGACTAAGGAAATCACGAAGTATCTTCTCATCCGCAATGCGGTACACATCGAAGATCTTAATTCTTGTTCTCAAAATTTGCATTGCTTCCATAAAAGATGCCAAATTTATGTTGTTCCAGCTACTTGACGGTATTGAAGAAGATGCAGGAGCTTGCTTTGACGATGATGGTTGCGATAGTTCAATAGCGAAAAACCCCTTGAGCATTTTCTTTTCGATTTTTCCAATGTTTGATATAATAATACTTTGAATTAATATCCTCATCATAACATTGGATTGTTCTAAAAATGATATGCTTGGCAATCGATTTGCTTGGATAGGGTCATTAATTTGTGACGTCTTATATGGACTCCAACATCAAAACATAATTGTGTAATCAAGCAAGGAAACCAAAGTGTGTGTAAAGGATTTGCACAACTTTGGATTTGGTTGTTTAGAAAATTTCCAACATCTATACTGTGACCAACCAAAATGCTGAAGAGTAATAGGTATACTGGTTGTGTCAACTCATTGGTCTACTTCGTCAGAATGAGATGATACTGATGAATAAACTGCAACCAAGTTTTAGCCTCTCGAGAAAGATTCGTTGAGTGGATAGTATCGTTCTTATACAGAAATACAACTCCACGGCCTTGCGTTAGGACATCATAAACCATATTCAAATTCAGTGTTAGAATTGTGTGACCTAAATTCTTGTGAAAATAAAATATAAGTGGCACGATTGGGGGATTTACAAGTGGCATCCATATAGAAGTTTATTTCCTTTATTTGATGTTGTTAGAATAAGGTGTTTTAACCTTACTGTATTATTTCTATTTGACTTTTATTAGAATATGGTTTTATAAACCTATAAATAGATGTAGTCGTCTCTCCTCTTGTATTATTCGAATTTGACATAGTGAATTATCTTCTCCTTTGCCCATGATCTTTCCCGAAAGGGTTTCCACGTAAAATTTTGTATGTTTCTATTCTCTTTTCGATTTTTAGCCATTACTAACGATCTATTTTTCACAAACACGTATTAAAGCTTCTGGGTTGTTCATCTTGATCACGGTAATGACATTTTTGAAGTATGGCAATCCACTGTTGGATAGCAACACTAGATTCATGTTGTGGTAGATAAATATGAAAGTAGTTCTTATACAGATGGACTTACAGGATGCCCTACTAGGGTAGATAAGATGCCTTCAACATTGACAGAGGAAGAGAAAAAGGCGTAAAGATTAAAAGGGGTTAACATAGTTACATCTACATTTGTTTAACAAAATTTTACAGGATGTGATGAAGGAAAAGACCGTCGTTGCATTATGAAAGAGGTTGGAGCAGCTATGTATGTCAAAAACTCTAACCAGCAAGTTGCATATGAAACGGTGTCTTTATGCTCATCGTTTGGAAGAAGGAGTGTCTGTACACGAACACTAAACAGTGTTTAAAGAAATTCTCTTGGACCTTAAGGCCATAGAGGTTCAATATGATAAAGAAGATCTAGGGTTGATTTTACTTTGTTTGTTGCTCCCGTCTTATTCAACCTTTAGAGACACAATTTTGCATAGCCGCAAGTTTATCACAGCTAATGAGGTTTATGATTCTTTAATCTCGTATGACAAGATGAGATATCTTGTAGTTCAACCCGACTCTCAAGGAGAGGGTCTCTTTGTTCGTAGGAGATAAGATTAGAATACTGATGATGATTGTGGAAGGACACAAGAATGAAATCATCATGGTAAATCTAAGGGAAAATCGAAGTCTTTAAATAGAGGTAAAACTTGTAACTTCTATAAGAAGAAGGGGCACATTAAATCTAAGTGTTTTAAGCTACGGAATAAGATCAAAAGGGAGGCCGTGAATCAAAAAGGCAAACAACTAGAAAAATCCGGTGAAGCTGATGTTGTAGAAGACTACAGCGATGGTGAACTTCTAGTCGCTTCTGTCAACAATTCTAAAGTAAGCGAGGAGTGGATCCTTGATTCAAGCTGTACCTTCAACATAAGTCCCAATTGGGATTGGTTTACAACTTATAAAATAGTGTCTGAATGTGTTGTTTTTATGGGAAATAATGCTTCATGTAAAATCGCAAGTATTGGAACAATTAAAGTTAAGATGTTTGATGAAATTTTCAGAACACTTAGTGATGTGCGACATGTTCCAGAATTGAAGAGAAATTTGATTTCATTGAGTACCATTGATTCAAAGGGTACAAATACATAGCTAAAATTGGGGTTTTGAATATTTCCATAAAAGGGTACAAATACACTTATTGATGATTTTTCTAGAAAAGTTTGGGCGTTTTTCTTGAAGAAGAAAAGTGATGTGTTTTCCATATTTAAGTCTTGGAAAACTATGATTGAAAAACAGACAAGAAAACATAAAAAAAACACCTCTGCATAGACAATGTCTTAGAGTTCTATTATGAATCAATTTAATGAACTTTGCAAGTTAGAAGGGATCATGAGACACTTTGCAATTCGTCATACTCCTCAGTAAAACGACATTGTAGAAAGAATGAACAGAACGATCATAGAGAATGTTAAATTTATGTTGTCAAATTTCAACTTATCAAAATCATTTTGGGCCGAAGTGGTCTCTACTGTTTTTTTTATCAACCAATCTCTATATGTTGCCATTGAGAAAAAGACTCCACAAGAGGTATGGTCTAATAATCTTATTGATTTTTCTGATTTGAAGATTTTGGGGTGTCCTATGTATGCTTATATTGATAGTGGAAAATTAGAACTGAGATCCATTAAATGTGTTTTTCTTAGTTATAAAGCTGGTGTAAAAGGGTATAAGTTATGGTCTCTTGAAAATAGAAAAGTTGTGATTAGCAGAGATATTGTTTTTAATGAAACTGTTATGCTATCTAACTTATCTTTTAAAGACTCTTCCAATAAAGGACAACAAAAGCATCAGATTAATCCAGAATCTACAATAGAGTCGACTCCTTAAGCCAGTACAGAAAGTCAGAATAGAGTTGTTTCTTTACCATAATACTCTATCGCCAAAAACAGAATTAGAAGAGAGATTAAACCACCAAAGAGTTATGTCGAGGCTGATCTAGTTTCTTATGATTTAAATGTGGCTATAGATATAGATGCAAACCAGGAGCCATCTACTTATTCCGAGGCAGTTAGCTATGAAGACTCAAAAAAGTGGATGATTTTCATACAAGAGGAGATGGAATCACTCCAAAAAAACAGAACATGAGATCTTGTGAAGCTTTCTAAAGGAAAAAAGGTTGTTTGTTGTAAATAGGTGTTTAAAAGGAAAGAAGGGACTCCAAGAGTGGAAGAACCCAGATATAAGGCAAAAGCTTATTGCAAAGGGTTACAATCAAATTCCAGGTGTGGACTTTACAGATGAGTTCTTCGTTGTTGTGAAGCATAGTTCGATTCGAGCTTTGCTTGGTATTGTGGCCATACATGATTTGGAGCTTGAGCAGTTAGATGTAAAAACTATATTTTTGTATGGAGAACTTGAGAATGATATTTACATGCAACAACCAGAGGGATTTATAGTCTCAAAAAAAGACTATATTTGCTTGCTAAAAAACCCCTTTACGGTTTGAAACAATCACCAAGACAGTGGTACAAGAGGTTTGATTTCTTTATGACTTCTCATGATTTCAAAAGAAGTAGCTTTGACGGTTGTGTTTATTTTAAGAAAAATAATGGTGGTTGTTTTATGTATCTACTCCTCTATGCTGATGACATGTTGATAGTAGCAAAAGATAAATGAGAGATAAAAAAGGTTAAAGTCAAGCTTAGTGAAGAATTTGAGATGAAAGATTTGGGACCAGCAAAGGATATGCTTGATATGGAGATTCCTAGGGATAGAAAAGCAAGTAAATTGTACCTAAGTCAGAAAGGATAAATTAAGAAATTTCTTTGCAGATTCAATATGCAGAATACTAAGCCTGTTAGTACTCCTTTAGAAACCCATTTCAGACTTTTATCGACTTTGTATCCATAACCAAATGATGAGATTGAGTACATGTCACATGTTCCATATTTTAATGCAGTGGGATCTCTCATGTATGTTATGGTTTGTTCACGTCCAGATTTATTATATACAGTCAGTGCAGTTAGCAGATACATGGCCAATCCCGATAAAGAATACTGGAAAGTAGTTCAATGGATTTTGAGATACTTACGACGTATTACATATGTTTTCTTACAGTTTGGAAAAACTAGAGATGGAGTCATTGGGTCTATAGATATTGATTTTGTTGGAGACCTTGATAGAAGAAGATCTCTCACAGGTTATGTCTTTACGATTAGAGGTTGTGCAATCAATTGGAAAGTCATTTTGCAAACTACAGTTGATTTGTCTACCGCTGAAGCTGAGTATATGGCGTTACTGAGACTTGTAAAGAAGCTATCTGGTTAAAGGGGCTTTTTAATGAACTCAATAAAGACCTTCAAATCAGTACATTATTTTGTGATTGTCAGAGTGCCATCTTTCTTACGAATGACCAAATGTTTCATGAGAGAACAAAACATATTGATGCTCTGTATCATTTTGTTCGTGATATTATTGCTCTTGGTGATATTATTCTGAGCAAAATTAGTACTCATGATAATCTTACAAATATGATGACTAAGTAACTTCCTATAGCCAAGTTTGAGCATTGCTTAGACTTGGTTGGTGTTCATTGTTGAAGATACACCCCTAAGGGTTTTCATGAAAGAGGTGAAGAACATGTTCATTGAGAATTCGTATCAAGATGGACATTGTTAGAATTGTGTGACCCAAATTCTTGTGAAAATAAAATATAAGTGGCAAAATAGGGGGATTTACAAGTGGCATCCGAATAAAAGTTTAGTTCATTTATTTGATGTTGATTAGAATAAGGTGTTTTTAACCTTATTATATTACTTCTATTTGACTTTGATTAGAATATGGTTTTACAAACCTATAAATAGATGTAGTCGTCTCTCCTCTTGTATTTTTCGAATTCGACATGGTGAATTATCTTCTCCTCTACCTGTGGTTTTTCTCGAAAGGGTTTCCACGTAAAATTTTATTTGTTCTTCTTCTCTTTCTGATTCTTAGCCATTATCGACGATCTATTTTTCACATTCAGATCATAATTTATGAACTCAGTGTAAACACATTTCTAAACTATAGGAATTTCATAGTAATTCATAATAGTTTCTAGATTGAATGCTACATTCTTCCCTTTTACAACACATAAGCAACATTAGGAAGATTTGTATAAAACTCGCATACAATTGGATGAGAATAATAAGAAAGAGTCCCATAAAATGTTTGCTATCCCTTCCTTTTGTATATTCAACTAAATGATTATATTTTGCTATATCTTTTGCATATTTTATATCCAACGAGAGATCAACATCGGAAATAACACCTTAATGTAAAAGTTTCTCAAGCTTTTCTTTGGCTACATTTGAATGAGATTCACCGGAAACTATGTGAACCAAGGGGAGACAATTTATTTGATCTTATCGATCGATTACGGAATTGGATTTAGCTCAAGCAAAGTCGAAAAAAGAAGTAGGTGTCTGAACTTCTCAAATCATGAATTACTTTGTTCGTTAGTCAAGTGGGTACTAGAATGTTAGATTCATTTCCAAATATCTATACAACACCCTCCACGCAATCGAGCAGGATGAAATAGCAAAAGATGATGTGGATGCAATCATGTCATACTTTAAAGTTCAGATGGAATGTGGTGGTTTTTACATGAACTACAGTAACGATGATGAAATGCACTTGCATAATTTTTTTAGGTCGATACAACCTGTAACACCCCAAAAACCCGGCCTAGAAGTTTAGACCGAATTCTAGAAGTTACATTGATCACCGAAGTAATCGTGGTAAAATTTAGTTTAACCCCAAAAATATTGCAATATTAATAACAGGACTTACAGTCCAAAATCATTTTCACAAAACTCAGATTTATAGAAAACACTTTATTAACCAGATTAAAAAAAACGTAACATTTCTGAGGCCTCCGCATACCGAGTCTAGCCTTAGAAACACGTAAATGTACCTGAAAGGGGAAAATAGTAAAGGGGGTGAGCTATACGAGCTCAGTGTGAGTTTGAAAACAATTAACAACAGATTTACAGAAAAGAACTCCAAAGCAGATCAATAGCAAAACATACTTACAGAGATAAGCAGAAACAGAAAAAGAACTCGGAACCAACGTCCTAATAGAACGTAACAACTCAAGCACACAAAGTCACACACAGACACTCCATCACAAGTGTTATTCAGTCAGATAGAATACAATAAGAAAATCTTACACCCAGAACACTCAAACAGATGCGTATGAATGCAGTCAAGTAATACAAACCCACCCATCCAGCCAAAACATCTATCCATCCCCCAATCACACCCCAAAAGAGCTATTTTAGCTCATCCCAACCAAACACACCACATAGGACCTCGAAAGGCCCATACAGCCCTACACACTATGTATGTGGACTGAGCCACTCAGATATTAATACGCAGCAGAGTTGGCATATATGTAGTACAGTGCAATGCGGTAATCCACTGTACAGGCTTGTTGCAGTTTGAACTGCCAGATCAGATAATAATGCGTAGCAAAGCTAACGTATATGCAATACAGTGCGGTAAACTTTTGTATGAATAAGTTGCAGTAAAACTGCTAGATTAGATCAGAATCAGTCGTCCTTCTCTTCGCAACCAACCTAAAAAGTTTTATGCAAATATATGTATGTAGACAGGCGTACAAAAAATCAAAATACAAAATTTCCAGACAGACATTTAGACACAAAAACTCACATCCAATCAATCAATTACAGAACTCCCGTGCAGTCACAGAATGCACACTACACAACCACTCACACACCAATCACCCAGAACTTGAGATGCGTACAGTCATTTACCCAGATTCAGAATTAATGGCATAGTAACCTCAAGTAACAATCAAACAATCTATTTAAATAAGAGTACATCTATATAAAACCCACCAGTCTAGGCCGAATTAAAATCCCAATCACCATTGTTAAGGCCTAGCTAGGAGTCGGAACATACAAAATCATAATCAAGCCATAACTTGACACAGAACAAAGTCTGACGAGGTCGGGCCACACGGCCGTGTGCTCCGGCCGTGTGGAAATGCCTAGCCGTGTGGGGGTCAACATGCCCATGTAGAGGGGCACACGCCCGTGTGACCTAAAGACATGACCGTGTGGTCTTGCTGTGTAACTCTCTGTCCATTTGTGCTAAAATAGAGTGCAGGGCAGACACGACCGTGTGAGGGTCTCACACGTCCGTGTGCCCATCAAACATGGTCGTATGCCCAAAACACACGCCCATGTAGGATCCTTAAATCCCCAAATTAGTCACATGACCGTGTGGAAACAAGTCACCCAAACCCTAATTCCCAAACGCACACACCTGTGTGCCCAAAGGACACAACCATGTAGAAATTGAAAAAAATCCCCAAAAAGGCCACACGACCGTATGGCACCAAAATTTGCCCAGAAACCCTAATTCTTATCTGCACACGACCGTATAGACTGCCCGTATAGGGGCACACGCCTGTGTAGCCACCCATGTGGTCACAAAACCACACCAAAATTAGCTACCAATCGTGTATTTGTTGCTGAAATAGTTCCCAAACACTGGATAACTTAGCAAGATACCAAAATATGCCAAAAACACACGATTCAGTGCTAAATTGAACAATTTTAGAACACACAAACTTTGTCGAATTCTACAGAAAAATCGGCAATTCAACAACGAAACTTAACAATTCAGAAAACACCCATAACCACTGAATTACACATATCCAATTCATAATTTCATTAACAAAAAGAGAAAGGTTCGAATCCCAAACCTTAATTTGCGATACAATTCCCCAATAATCAGTGAACCACAAAGCCTTTACTCGCTGCGAAAATATATCTCCCTCAAGAACCCGAAACCAAATTAAAACAACGAAACCTCAATGACGAAAGAGAAATAATTCTGTGAGAAGAGAGGGAGAGAGGAGAAAAGAGGAACCGTACTGAGAAATATTAGGAAACCCAAAAAAAAGTGAAAAGAAAACTCATGTTTTGTCTTTTTTCCTCACTTCTTTTATTTTTCATTCTGACACTAAAACGCAAAACAAATACAATTGTTCGATCTAGCCACTGACCCTACCTACAAAACACAGAACTTCTAACCCTAAAATCTGGGGCATTACACAACCTCTTGTTCGGGCTACACATGCTTTGGTGATGTCATTACCTTTGACACCACTTATAATAAGAATACTAATGGAAGGTGTTAGAGTTATGTGACCCAAATTCTTATGAAAAATAAAATATAAGTGGAAATAATAGGGGGATCTACAAGGGTGAAAGCCGCAACCCATCGTAGATCCCCAATAAGCAAAATACTAGACTAGCAGCCCCCGTGATACAATACAGGCTATACAAGTAAAATATGTATATAAGTCTACTTCCTCTATTTGATGTTGATTAGAATAAGGTGTTTAATCTTTCTACGTTACTTCTATTTGAATTTGATTAGAATAATTTGAACCTATAAATAGACGTAATCATCTTTCCTTTTATATTATTCGAATTTGACATAGTGACTTTTCTTCTCCTCTGCCCGTGGTTTTTTCTTGAAAGGGTTTCCACTAAAATTTTGTGTGTTCTATTTTTCTTTGTTTTCTTTGAGATACATTGCCATTATCAACATTCTATTTTCACATAAGGCCTCTAATACCTATAGTGTTTATTGACGTTCTTGAGGACGAGACAGTTGATATGTTTCAATGTGTTCTCTATAAATTTCTAGATGCCATGCATAATAAGTACCTCATAACAATTGTCACATATGGGGATAGAGTAATGCTCAAAGAAATCAACATATTTTTCCCAATGTTAGGCATAAAATTTGTACATGGCACATGGCAAAAAAACTCATAAGCAAACATTAGCAATATGATGTTCGCTAAGGCATTCTTTAGCTGCATGAATTCATGTTAGACACCACATGAATTTGACAAAGAGTGAGATGCAATGGTAAAACAATTTAACATTGATGATCATCCATGGGTTCTAAAAAAGATAGAAATCTAGAGTTATGGACTTAGGTATATATTATAGGTCACTTTGTTAGCACCTTAAAATCAACACAAAGGTGTGAGTCTTTCAATGCTTCCCTCGCCATACATCTAAAGTCCATGAAGACATATTATGACTTTATTCAGGTGATAGGCCAAGCCATTAGTAAACTATAAATTAAGGAGGTCTAGGCTAATTGCTTAAGTACATAGACAACTCCATGCCATTTAAGTAAGCTGTTATACATTGAAGGGCATGTAGTAAAGGTTTGCACGAGGCAATCATTCTCTATTTTCCAATAGGAACTACAACAAGAGACATTGTATCATCAATGAGAATTAGTTATTGAAAATTGGAGTAAACAAATCTACTCATTAGGGAAGTATAGGCCACCAAGTCGAAGGATACAAGTAGTTTTAAATGTTATTGCCGCTACGCTTCATTGCTCGTGCAAGAAATATGAAACAATCGGATTTCCTTGTAGACATAAGATTCATGTCATGAAGCTTGAAGATTTGTCTTGTATACTAAATTCATTGATATTGCATCAATGGACAAAAAATGAAAAGTTGGGGAATCCACCATTTATTAATGTTGATGTCTCTCAAGAAACTATGTTGATGACTCATTTCGCTTCACTAAGCTCAAGCTCTAATAAATGTGTTACATAACATCCTAGATAAATAAGTCTTTCAAAGTCATACGAGATGAAATAAATAGACTCACGGTTACAGTAGAGGAAATGTGCCAATTGCAAGATCCTATCTTCGACAAGACAAGTGTGAATAAAGTAAAGGACCATACAAGGAAAAAAAGGAAGGGTAAACAAGTCTCGAAAAAACAAAAGGCATCCCCAACTCAAAAATATGGTTAATGCAAAATGATAGGACATAATACAATGACTTGTCTAACGTTGAAGAATGGAATCTCTACCCCGACACATGAGTTCAATTCAGCAAATTCAGGTAATGAAATGTCATATTCAGGCAATGATTAATTTACTTCTAGTAGATAATACAATGTAAGAATAACTTATTCTTTGGTGAGATTAATTTCATACCATGTCGGTTTTCCTTTAGTAGCCTTTCAAGTGATGATTTTTACATGCTAACAATTCTGTTTTCATGTATTAAGCTTTCGAGTGATGAAGCATTGCAAACGTTGCTACAGTTTCATAACACGTGGATAATAGGTAAACTCCATTTCATTTATCTAGCTCAATATTTTACATTTGACAATGAGATTTTGGAATTAATTGTTTGGGTTAGGGATTAGGATTGAACATATTGTCAAAAAATTTCTCTAGATTTCGATTTTGTTTTACATCACTACTTTTTTATATACAAAAAATATACATGTTCCTAATTTTCTAGCATGTAAATGAATTTTCATTTACTTGACAGACCTTAAAATATTTGGTATTTTACCATTCGGTAGAAGAATGCACTTCGGTTTCAAATATATAAGAGTTCTCCGATCTTTTATAAAGTCACAAAAATAGACTCCCTTACCATATGCAAAAAAAATAACGTGTTCAACCAATTTTTTACATGTATAATAATCCTCATAATTTTTTTGACTCAGGAGATATTTGGTATTTGACCACATCATGATGGTTGCGCTTAGGTTTTGGTGATACAAGAGTTATTTGACACTTTTCAATAGCCGCAAAGAAAGTCTCCCTAGCCTTGACATTTTACAAGTTTAAACATGATAAGATGAATTAATGAAAACTGACAACTTTAGTATCATTCATATCACTTTAGATTAGTCGTAAGTTACTACATCTTTGATTGGAGTATGAGTTAGATACATCATAAACTTTATCCTGTATAAGCTACAATCATCTCTATCAACGAGATGAGAAAGTTAATGTTCAATGGATGGGAAAAATTTTCAGATAAGTTTACTTTATCGTGTACTTGTTCTAGTTTATTTTGAATCTCTATGAAGGAGCTTGTAACCCATCAAGATGAGTTTTCTTACCATTCAGATGGCATTACATGACACAATTATTTAATAAATAGAAACATATTGGATGCCATCTAGATGGTTTATTCTACCATCCAGATAGTATTACAAGATAACTTTATTTACCTAACCAAAGTGGCTGATTCTGCCATTCAGACCACATTACAATAGACATTTATTTAATAAACCAAAACCTATTGGAAGTCATCTAGATGGTTGATTCTGCCATCCAAATAGCATAATGTTCTTGAACATTTTCACCTACTACATTAATGTATGAACTAAACTAACCCATTTTTTTCTTGTTCTGCATTCATTGCAACTACATTAAGCTTATCAAACAACACCATTGCTTGGCTAACATATGATGCAAAATTTTCATTCTCCCACAATCTAGCATAAGAAGTGAGTTGTTTTAAGTTAATAGTAAGTAGATTTATGTTAAATCAAGTTGAATAAAAAAACACAATGAAGAATAAATAGATTCAAAATAAACAATACCAAATGTTTTTCATTGGCAACTCTTCTAACATTTTTACTTCCTCTTGCCATTCTACCCAACACGTGTGCTTTCTTTTTGAACATATTAATCACACACATATACTAGTGTATAGTTGGTAAACTAGAACTGAAAGTATTTTTAAGAACTTGTTGAAATCAATTCATTTATTGAATTGTCAAGGCATCTATTTATACAGCAATTTTTTTTAATTTAAATTGCAAAAAAATCTGCTATTAAATCATAATCTCAAATATTTTTTTAACTACTTTATTTGCCTAAAAATAAGGGTTGATATTTGCCTAAAGACTATGATAAATTATAACTAATGGAGCTTCAAAAATCATAAAAGTTAGCATTCATTGATGTTGGAGTTTCAAACTCCATGCTTTTTTCTTAAAAACTCGAATCTAGCTTTAGGCAATGCTTTTATGAAAATATCAGCATATTGATTTTATGTACTGCAATAATCCACCTGCACTTCTTCCTTTTGAACATAACGAAGAAAGTAGAATCTCACGATTCCTTCTGACTTGCACAATTCATTAAACTAATTATAACGGAACTCTAAGTCATTGTCTGTGCGGAGGTGTTTTATTTGTTTTCCTGTTTGTTTTTCAATTAGAGTTTTCCAATACTTAAATGCAGAAAACAAATCACTTTTCTAATTCAGGAAAAAGCCCAAACTTTTCTGAAAAATCATCAATAAGTGTTAGCATATAATTAGCTACACCTTTCGAAGGCACTCTAGATGGCCCCAACAGATCAGAATGAATATACTTCAACGTTCCCTTCGTGTTATGGATTCTTCTAGTGAATCAAACTCTCTTTTTCTTTCTAAAAATGCAGTGCTCACAAAACTTCACTTTGCAAATTCCTTGCCTATCAAGAAGTCCTCTTTTGCTAAATTTTGTCATGTCATTCTCACTCATATACCCTAGGTGCATATGCTAAAGTCTAGTAATATCATCATCTGACAAGGAAGAAGAAGTGATAATTGCATTACCAGTAATAGTAGAACCTTGCAAAATATATAACTTGGCAGTCTTTCTTTGCCCTTTCATCACAACGAGGGAACCTTTGGAAATCTTCAAAACCCCACTTTTAGCTGTGTATTTCTACCTTTTTAAATCAAAAGTGCGCAACAAAATTAAATTTATCTTCAATTCTAGAACATGTCGCACGTCACTAAGTGTTCTGACAACTCTGTCAAACATCTTAATGAAATTAAATCGTTCCAGCACCTATGATTTTACATAAAACATTATTTTCCATCAAAACAACACCTTCAGACACTATTTCATAAGTTGTAAACCAATCTCGATTGAGACTCATGTAAAAGGTGAAGTCTAAATCAAGGATCCACTCTTCGCTCACTTTAGAATTGTTGATAGAAGCGACTAAAAGTTCACCATCGCTGTAGTCTTCTACAACATTAGATTCATCAATTTTTTTTGGTTGGTTTCTCTTTTTGATTCGCAGCCTCTCTTTTGATCTTGTTCTGTAGCTTATATCACTTAGGTTTAATGTGTCATTCCTTCTTGCAGAAGTTACAAGTTTTACCTCTGTTTGAAGACTTCGATCTACCCTTAGATTTACTGCAAGGATCCTATTCCTGTGTCCTTCCATGATCATCATCAGCATTCCGATCTTATCTCCCACAAAGAATGAGACCCTCTCTTATCATACGAAGTCAAAGAATTATAAATTTCATCAACTATGAGAGATTCGCGGCTATATGAAATTGTGCCTCTAAAGGTTGAATAAGACGGGGGCAACAAACGAAGTAGAATCAACCTTAGATCTTCCTTATCATACTAAACCTCCATGGCCTCTAAGTTTGAGAGAATTTCTTTAAAAATTGTTAAGTGTTCATGCACAGATGCACCTTCCTCCAAACAATGAGCTTAAAGACATTGCTTCATATACAGCTTACTGGTTAGAGTTTTCGACATACATATTTGTTCCAACCTTTTCCATAATGTAGCGGCAGTCTTCTCCTTCATCACATCTTACAAATTTCTGTTAGACAAATGCAGATGTAATTGTGTTAACGCCTTTCGATCTTTACGCCTCTTCTCTTCCTCTGTCAATGTTGAAGGCATATTATCTATCTCTAGCAGGGCATCCTCTAACTCTATCTGCGTAAGAAATGTCTGCGTCTTTATCTACCACAACGCGAATCAGGTGTTACAATCCAACAGCGAAATTTCATACTTCAAAGATACCATTACCGTGATTGAGGTGAACAACCCAAAAGCTCTGATGCCAATTTGTATAAAAATAGAACGTCGATAATGATAATATATCGCAAAGAAAAGAGAAAAAAATAAAGAACACACAGATTTTACATGGAAACCCTTTCGAGAAAAAACCACGGGTAGAGGAGAAGATAATTCACTAAGTCTAATTCGAATGATTACAAGAAGAGTACACTATGTCTATTTATAGGCTTGTAAAACCATATTCTAATAGAATTAGTGTAGTAAGGTTGAAAGACCTTATTCTAATCAATATCAAATAGATGAAGTATAATAAGTTGAAAAACCTTATTTAAAATAAAACAAAAGAAGTGTAGTTCTATATGGATTTTACTTATATTTTATTTTACCACTGTATTTTATTTTAATAAGAATTTGGATCACTCAACTCTAACATCCCTAAATCTTTTTCTTCTAACAATGAAAGATGGTGAGAGGAAGGAAAAAGTTCATGTCAAAAAAAGGAGAGAAGAAATTGAGCAAAAATTAAATTTGACATGAAAATTATTTCAATCCTTTTAATTTGAGTTGGAAAAGTTGTTGATGTGGCATAAAATAATTGGCTAAGACCATATATGAGGTGGTAGAAAGGGTCCATGGAATAATTTCCCTTAAAATCTATATAATTTGTCAATAAAACTAATTGAAAACTTAAACCAAATTACAATATTCACAGTATGGATATCTACCTTCATTATAACAAGATATTTAGGCATCGGAGATTCTTCCTAAGGCTTTCGCATAGCATCATTCTCGGTCCTAGTAATGGGTTGTTTATTTGGTTTATGTAATTCATAACGAAAGTATGTACAATTTATTATTTGTAACATAACTACCTTCCCATTTAAATCTAGTTCTTCCTGGATAATAATTTCTTAACCTTTTTATTCCCTTAAACACTAATGCGAGGGGGAAATTCATAGCTTTCATATCCATACCAAGGAATGGTATTACCTTGAAATTTGATAGAGCAGCTTATTGGATCTAACTTTTCGATCAAATAGCCTAAGACCTCCCTCTTCATTAACTGCGAAGTCAATTGAATCGATGATTCCATACCAAGAGCACAAAGGATGTTCTCTATCTTTTTATCCTTCAAATCCTTGAACAACTGATCGTACTTCGAGGACTACAAAGAGTAAGCATGCCCTACCAAAAAGAAACATTTACTGTCAATATGTTTACTTGTACCATCCAATAACTTACTTTTTAAAATTAAGCATATGAGATTATACCTTATACTTTTCATCTTGGCCTTCTACTTCCAACTCTTCTTTCTCCATGGTCGTACTTTTGAAAGGCTTCTTCTCTGAATTCAATAGTTTTGAGCATTGTAAGGCCACTTTTCGACGCTCCTAACTCAAAATAACACCAATGTTTCTATAACAAAATCTTCAATAAGGCATTTCTCAACCTCTCAACTAACTTCTAATCCAAATTTCCCTTTCTCATTAGTTTTCTCGTTGTTGTTTCACTCTCGGAAACTTGCACTACATAAACGGAGCACATAATAAATCCTACTACTTTTTCTAAAATGTTAAGCATTTTGTGTTTACATTAACTGAATTTGCTCCTTATTTTATGAAAATAGAAAACCAAATAATTTAAGGGGATAGTGGTTTCGTTGATTTCTTCTGCAACTTACTATTAGAACTGTTATTGATATCACTCGGCTGATTAAAATTGATGCTAATTACATTGAAAAATATGGTATAAATATCAACAAAAAAAAGCTACATATGAGAATATATACCTCCAAAATAGTTCACAAGTCATCTAGATGGAATTCTACCCATCTAGATGACATTTTAGCATCAATACATATGGCTAGATGCCCTAAACAATGTAAAAACACAATTAATTCCATCACTAATGCTCAATTATATATATAGTTCCATTACCCAATATGACATCATTAAATCACTAATGCTCTAATGTCGATTCCCATGCAAGCATTCATGTGTTTACTATAAAAAAAGTTAAACAAGCATCGCCTTATAGTGCATCATAATCATTAAAGAAAACAAGTGCATATGCTAGAATGGAATTTGTGGTTTTAAACCTTTTTACATAAAAATGCAATGTACTCCTCAATGCACTCAATTCTAAAGTTAAAATAATTTCATATAAACAAATAAGAGGAGATGTGAAAAAAGCAAAATTCAACTACTAAAAAAAGGCGAGTTGTTAAATGGCGATGAATTATCAATGGAATGGAGCAAAGACTTACACTTTGAATAATTATTTAACTAATATAAAACCTATAAGGCTTATTCTGTCAATCATCAACTTCCAAACAATCGTTGTGTAACGATCTAATTTCCCATGGTATCGAAAAATAAAGATTTGGAATATCATTTCCATAAACCAAATCCAGATATTAAGTTATTATGAAAATATATTGAAGCTCGATTAAGAAATTTAATCGGGAAAATTAGTTAATTAAAATTCAGAGACTAAATTGTAAAAGGTTTTAATTTAGAAAGGGCTTGAGGATCTAGATAGCAATTATCTGAAGAACCAAAATGGTTATTTAACCATTATCCATCATGAATTAGTGGTTGATAATGTTGATTTCCACTTTGTTTAATTAATAGTTGATTAAGTACAGTAATAACTTAATTAAACTAATTAAGTAAGTTTAATTAAAGTTTAAACTAAATATAAATAGGAATATAGTGGGATTCTCATCTTTCTTCCCATCACCTATAGAAAGAAAAGAAGAGAAAACTTCAAAGTTGTTCATTCATTCGGTCATACCAAAATTACCAAGGTAATCAAACTATTTTCATTAATTTTTTATAGATTTATGATAATGGGAGCTTGATTTAGCTAGCTTGTATATCAATTTGTTTTATTGTTAAGTTTTTAGCAAGGTGTCATTATAGAGAAATTGATGAATTAGACCTTAATTTGATAGTTAATAAGCTTAGATCATGATAAAGACTAAATTGTAAAGCTAATTAAGCTTGTTAGATACCTTTGAAATATTAGGAATTAATTGAATAAATTGAAAACTGTCATGAGATTATATTGTAAATAGAAAGTATAAGATCCCTAATGAAAGAATGAAAAATCAAATTTTGATCCGATATTAGATATAAAAAAATATGCATATCCCAAGTATAAGAACTAATTGAATAAAATGTAAAATATGGGTGACAATTTATTTAGATATGAATTTGGTGTAAACTGATATTGTTTTATATATTGAATTATTAAACGTAGCTAAAGACGACGCTGAGCCATCGCAAGAGAAAGGAAAGTTGAGAATAGTTAACGAGTAGCCGACCTATCGATTTGTGCTTATATGATTTGAGGTCATTGAATATATATATGTTAATTGCATGATTTACTATTGAGGTAAGCTCATATCATTATATAAATTGATTCGTATTAAATGATGTTTGTGATATCCCGAATTAGGGCCTAATCGGAATATTGGTTTCAGGACCACAAATCTGAGATAGAAATAATTATTTTATGATTATTTTGAGGTCTATGATATGATTGCATGATTGTATGAAAATTTCGTGAAGAAATTCTATGCATAAAGTGCTTAATTTGAAGTTAGGGACTAAATTGAATAAGTTACAAAATTTGCATTTTAGAAGTTTCTAGTATGAAATTGCCTTGAAATATTAATTATGAGGTCTTAAATAGCAATTTGACAAATTTCTAAGTTTATGGACAAAAATTGGACATGGATGAAATTTTTGAAAGTTTAATAAGTAAGGGCATTTTGGTCATTTTGATATTAAATGAAATAAAATGGGAAAAATAACACAAAAACGATCATCTTCTCCATAAGTTGCTGCCAAATTTTTCTCTCCACCATAGCTAGGGTTTCAACACTTTTAAGCCTTGATTGTAAGTGATTTCTATGCCCGTTTTTAATGTTCTTTACATTTTTGAAATCCTCGTAGCTCGATTTACCTGTTTCTACCAATATTTTGAGCTAGGGTTTATATTTAAAAATTTACCCATGAATGATATGCATGAATTTTGATATTTTATGGTAGAATATGAAGCTTGAGATTGTGTTAAACAACTTTTGCTAAGTGATTTTACGTAAAAACGACTAAAATGACATAATCGGTAAAAATACCTAATGTTCATAAGTACATGTTAGAGTGAGAATTGGATGTTGCTGTAGAAGGGAAAAATGATCAGCATATCATAAAACATAAGAAAATAGGATGAAGTTTAATTTACGAGATTTGGGGCAAAAGTGTAAATATGTGAAAGTTTAGGGGCAAAATTGTAATTTTTCCAAAATATAATTTTGGGTTGATTTGAATAATATGAGTCCTAATTAGGCTATATTTGAAATGATAGAGCAAGGAAAATCGAAATTCGGGCTAAAATCGGCAAAATACCAAGTTGTGGACAAAATGGTAAAAATGACCATTTTCGCATACGAGGTAAGTTCAAATGTAAATATTGTAATATAACCGTTATTTTAAATCATTTAATGCTATTTATACGATATTATGATTGTTATCATGCAATTTTATGCTTTATGGTCATTGTTGGACAACATGCAAAAATTTTATGAATTATGTGAAAAATGTGAAAGACTACTGAAGTATCGTCATGGGTATTCCAAGGAGAATGGTAAAGGAGTACGAACAAGGAAAGTCCCGTTGAACCTTAGGAATAGATTCGGATATTTGGGCATCCGAACTCGTTGAGTTGAGTCCGAGTTCACTTATGGATGCGAACGCCCGAGCTCGTTGAGTTGAGTCTGAGTTCGCTTATAGGCGGGTTACATGGTAGCTTGGCTACATATGTGGCACTTATGTGCAAACTTTCCATGAATCCGAGTTATATTCCGATGTGTTCAACGGGTAAAATTCTAGTGAAATGGAAGAATACTCAAGATGCAAGTGATGTATTGGTAAGTGTTATGGAATGGGCACTTTGGACAGGTATGTACTTAACCCTCGGGTTGAGACTTGATACGAAAACAATAATGTAGTAAGACGATGAATGATGAATAGAAATGTGATATATGTTTTGGTGATATTATGCTAATGTTGGTTGGTATAATTGCTTTGTTAAGTTATTTGTTATTTGCATGTGAACTTACTAAGCATTTATGCTTACTCCTTCCCTTCCATTCCTTGTAGTTTTGACAAGCCGGTTTGGAGATCAGGACGGTCGGAGGCACGCTCACACTATCAACGTACCATCTCGGTATGGTGGCTTGCATATTTTGGGAATATGGCATGTATAGCATTATAATCCTTTTGTGTATATAATCTTATGACATAGCTCATGGATGGCATGGAAATGTTTGAAAATGATTAGCTATTGGAGTGGCTAATCGAGATTATATTTGATAACACGTATGCTTTATGTGCTAACTAATCTATGGAAATCCATAAAATGGTGAAATTAGCTATAAAACAGAATCACACAGCAGCAGTGATGTGAGTTTGAAAAATCACTAAAAATAGTAGAGATAGAATTAGATGATGAATAAAATATGGAATTGAAGCTTAATGAATCTATTTTCATGTGTAAGAAACAAAATAGGTAAAAGAGTTCTATTTTATAAGATATTTATGTTTTGGTGAAACAGGGTCAGAGCAATTTCTGGATTCCCTATTCTGACTTTATAAATTCACCATAATTTGTGTAAAAATAATTAGACTCAAAATTTATATGTATGGATTCTTATTGAGTCTAATTTTAACTGAAACAAACGGCATAGTCATTGGATTTCTGTACAGAAAGAAATTTGATTCGTAGTGCACAGGGGTCAGAGTAGCCGAACCCTGAAACAGGGGAGACTTTAACTAATAAACTGTACTAATTGGCCTGACCAAAAATTCTAGAAAAAAATTAGTAGATAGATATATGAGTCTAGTTTCAGGAAAAATTTACAAATCTTAATTTCAAGTTTCAGAACTCGAGATATGAATTTTTAAGCGACTGTGACGCAGTTAGCCAACTTGTCTGGAAATTTTAAAAATAAATTGTTTGTGCTGTTTAATTAATGAATTAAGTCCGTTAACACCTCGTGCTCGACTCCGGCGATGGTCACGGGTACGGGGGCGCTACAATGTTGAATATTAGGAATTGGACTAAATTGAATTAAGTAAAAAATAGTATGATATAATTGCTACATGATATGTTATATGAATATGGAATGAACCATGCTTTATGATATTAGACATATATGAAGTGATGATAAATTGAAAAAAGATTATGATATTGAATATGAATTAATTGCAAAATGAAATTAGATCATCGGTACCCTATTAGCTATAAGTAGAGTCGAACATAGTTGGTATGCTATAGGGTTAGATTGTGCACAGGTTATACTTTGACTATATGTCGATGAGCGTTGGGCGCATGTTACTTCAAACATTCTGATGAGTGTTGGACCTACCTTTTAGTTTGGTTATACCTTTGAGTGGTAGGCACAATTTACATACTTTGGGCGTTCCGATCAAACACTACTGGGTGTCAAATTGGTATGTTGGTTGGATAATCCATGTATCCGTCTTGGATCCAAGTCAGGTTAATATTGGGTATAAAGTATGAACTCGATAAATGATATTGAATTGAAATGATATTATGAACTAGTACACAGGTAGATATATGTAAAATATGATTTAACATGTGAAAGACCATGCGAACTAATTTATACAAGTCTGGAGGGTCGATATGGTAATAGAGCAAATCAATAGATTCAAGAATAAGATAAGTTAAAGAATGAGAAATTGATATGTTATGAAATGAAAATATATGTACCTTATTGTTGAATGGTATAACATGATAAATTCTAATGCAAATGATAAATGAATTGTTATACAAAATTGTTATTTCCATGCATTATATGTTAATGGAAGTTCTTGGCGTGAATGGAATGTGACTTGGCTAAATGTTAACTTGAATTGTTTGTGTTTATTTATTAATGTTATTGTTATATTGACTAAAATCATGAAAATATCACTAAGTTTTATTGCAAAGTGTACGGTTTGTTTATACCATGTGAAGGAATCAGTGGATCTCGAGATCTCAAGAGGTGAAGCAGCATCCAGATTGTAAAATCTTGGCCCAACAATGTTTGTACAATACTTTACATTGTAATAGATGACATGTAACTAGGTTTGAACCATTTTAAAGTTGTAAATGGTCAATGGAGTGTTTTGATTATGGAATGATAAATGGATGTTGACATATGAATTGTTCTAACACGTGTATATATGGCTTAAAGCTTTTAAAGGATGGAAATGTGCAATTGAACATCAAGATGGGATGCAATGTTTTGCATGTTGAGTTATTAAACCATTGTGATGCATATATTTGGAGGTTGAATCATAAGATATAAGAGTTCAAGGAATCTACCTTGACATTGTGCATTTAAAGTCACAACGTCGAGCCTATGTCAATGATGTTACAACACAAATCCATCATGGTCATAACGCCAACTCATTAACTTTTAAAAAATTTACATTTTAATCCTTATTCGATCTCAACTCGTAAAAAAAACTTTCCTAAGCTCGTATAAGACTCGATTATCATTATAAATCATATAATGAATATATATTAAACTTAATAGTATATGTAAATGGTTGAATTAAATGGTAACCAACTGTAATTTCTCCGGGTACGAATATAAAATCTCATAGCTCGGATCAAATGATCGGGTTGATTTCAGTCATAAGCTCAAAGCACCAAATTAAAAAAACCAAAATCTAAGAAAACCCATCATAATTTCATCCATTCCAAACAATTTTATTTAATTACACTAATAAGTAACAACACAGCAATCTGAAAAAATAAATAATCTTTCAATTTTTTGGTGAATTTTAAAGAGATCATATATTCTTTAACCACTGTCAAAAATGGAGTTCAGAATGAAACAGAAAAGAGACATGGAATTGAAAGACTACCCACTGTCAAAAGAGGGCGACGGCGTCTAGAGGAGTAAGCCCATCCCACGGGGAAGAAGAGGAACGGCCAAAATGCACCAATCGGAACCTACAGCACTAGGCTTCGTTAGTCGTTGGAAAGCGAAAGACACAGCAACGATGTCCAATGGGATCGGTTAGAACCGCAGTGAAAAAGATGAAAGCATGGGATGACATAAAACGTTGCCTTAAACGAAATCTACGGCATTGATGATGCAGCAGGCTTCAACCGACGTTTGAGAGCGGCAAACACGACGGTGGCGTCAACCGGAATGGGTTGGAAGGAAGGCCGACAGGAATTGGTTTAGACGACGAACGGGGAACGAAGGCTTAGGGAAGAAATGTTTTTTTTTTAACCTACAACTTCTTTTTTTTAGCTTTAGTGAATTTATTTGATTACCTATAACCGGTAAATCTCGGTTTTGCTTTTAATTTAAGCTTTATCCTCCTCCTGTTTTTTTTTTTTTTCAATCTAAAGCCTCCTGCTTTGAAGCTTATGGTAACCTTTTTTTAGCTTTCTGTAGAATTTCCCCATTTTGTCACATTTTCGTTTTATGTTCTTTAAAAGCAGAGTGCCGAAGAGAGAAAGAAGGATCTGAGAAGGGAAAACACAGAGTTTAAAAAAAAAAAAAAAAGAAGCTTTAAAACAATGGCGAATTACCATTTCGTTTACAAAGACGTGGAAGGTGCTTCCACTCAATGGGACGATATTCAAAGAAAGCTTGGTAATTTACCCCCAAAGCCACCCGCTTTCAAGCCTCCCCCTTTCGAACCCGCACCCGACCCGGATTCTGCCCCCAAGGACAAGTCTTGGATCGATGCCAAGACTGAAGATGAACTTGATGAACTCGAAGATGATCTCGATGATGATCGCTTCCTTGAAGAATACAGGTTTCATTTATACTTTTTCTTCAATTAATTAGATTTTTTGCGGATTTCAATTTTAGGATTAAGACGTTATTGTTTTGATAATTGAGTTCAGAGGTGATTTTTTTATTGAATTAAGATATGGGTTTAGTTTATTTGGTTAAACTTGTTAGATTTATGAGCTGAAAGGGAAGTTTCCAGTTGAAGCATGATAGCTTTAGGATTAGTTCTGGTGATTTCTTATTGTTCTTCATTTTGCATCAAATTCACGATTGAAAAATTGTTGGAACTTTTGTCTTGTGACTGGATTTTCTTTAGCTATGGATCCTTCAAATACACATTAAAATATCTTTGAGACATTGTATCTAACACTAACACTCGAGTTGGAGTAATACCATTAAAAAATCCGTGTGGGACATACACCTGAAACCGGCACTCACGCCGGAATTCAATTGATACAGGCTTCCATTGATATCAATGTTTGTGCATTTTATTGGAAAATTGGTGTTGTTTTGATAGGAAGAAGAGGCTGGCTGAGATGAAGGAAGCAGCTAAGGTTTCAAAATACGGATAGATGATGCAGATTTCAGGATCTGATTTCGTGCGCGAGGCTTCACAAGCTCCTCAAGATGTCTGGATGGTTGTCTTTCTCTACAAAGAAGGGTATTTTACATTTGAGATATTGCTTGCTTCTTATACAAGTTTTAGTCATCAAAATTGTGACAAATTTGTTTCTTTTTATGTGTTAAAGTAACAATTGTTTCTTTCCTAAGTTTGTGAATGGGCCTTTATTTGCTTGGTACAATACAATATTTGATGTTTCCTTCTTCTAATTGGAAGTGAATTATATAAATATCCGTTTTCATAACACGTAATCTAATCGAATGATACCATTTTTCTTTTCTCTGTTCTATATTATATAGAAGTTTCTTTTGTTGTCATTGATGTACTTTGAATAAAAACTATATGACTTGTGAACCAAGGAATTTTAAGATGCTCGTGCTTATTGAAAAATAGGCATGGATGCTCATTGTATTGATTGATTTTTTTGCTTTAACGGTATCTCTTATTAGATTCCCAGAGTGTGGGCTGCTTCTGCGGTGTTTGGATGAATTGGCAATTAAATATCCTGCAACGAAGTTTGTCAAGATAATATCTACTGAATGCATTCCTAGCTACCCAGATCGTAATCTTTCGACTCTCTTGGTGTATCACAACGGAGCAGTGAAAGCAAATTATGTTGGCTTGCATAGTTTTGGCCGGAGATGCACACCTGAAGGTATGCTATCGTAATCTTGTGTTCTTGTCAACCTGAGACTTAATCAAGTTGGTTTGTGCAGTCAGCTGACAAGATGACTTAGTATATGTTTGGGGTTCGATATCAATTTTTATTGACCATAGTTTTTATTCACTCTGAAAATATAGGTGTGGCCTTAGTTCTGTGTAAATCAGATCCTGTATTAAATGATGGTCAAAGTGGGAGTGAGCAAGCTGTTCTTGAAGGAATTCGAAGGCAGTTTATCGAGAAAGTTGTTACGGAGCATGAAGATGACGATGAGGGGGGATCTTCAAGTGATTAGATGTTCCTACATTCATTCAGGTTCTGTTGGATTTGGGAAAGACAATTCTAATGTCTGGTTTCCTGCTTCTTCTTTTGAAGTTTTCTTTGGTGATTTTGATGTTGTGTCAATATATTATTACTCTCGACTATGGTTTGACATCCATTGATGAAATTTTGTGTTATCACTTTTACCTTTGGGGCTCACTAATCTTGATGTATATTAATGTAGTGAGTAAAATATTATGTCTCGATGTATAATTTTGGTGTTATTGTTATTTTTTAAAAATATGTAGTTACAAATATGAGATTAAATAGAAAATATTAATTAATTGAGTGCATTGTTTGAATAATATTTTATTATTAAATTTTAAATATTAAATAATATTTTATTAAAGTTAAATGAATGGTTTAAATTGTACTTTGACATTTTTATTGGTATTTTAATAATATCTTTCATGTTATAAAATAAAGAGAAATAGGGAGAATAAAGAACAAAATAAAATATGAAAGTAATATAAAATGTACTTTATTCATCAAAAGGGGTGATTACAATGCTTTATCAGAGTCTCTATTTATAGGCATAATAAGTATAAAAGAAGTAGAGATCTAATTCTAATAACTATTGGAATTTAAAGTACATCAAAACTTTATCTTGATCATGATGGACATCCACTTAATAAGATATTCATAACACTCCCCTTTAGATGTCCATTGATAGATAATGTGCCTCGTTAAAACCTTATTAGGAAAAACCTTGTGGGATAAAAACCTAATGAAGGAAAAAGAGTACACGATCTATAATACGCATAATATGCTGCCTCATTAAAAACCTTACCAGAAAAACCTAATGGGACAAATCGGTTAAGGGAAAAAGAGTACAACACGTATTTACTCCCCCTCGTGAAAATATAACATACTTTCTCATATTTTACATATTCAATCTTGAATACTAACGTTTCAAATGACTATTTGGATATATTGCTAAGCATTTATATCACCATTCTTTTAAAAATCATGATTGAGGAAAAATTTTGAGGGAACATATTTTGATCTCTTCAAGAATTTCAACAATAATCATAGCAAACTTTAGTCATGATCCTCCTATAAAAATATAAATAGGTATTTTGGATCATTTTATAATCCTCTTTCATCTACTATTGACTAAGTCAAATTTACCACATATGTTCAATTATTTCAATTCATATAAATGAAAAATTTCCCGAGAATTTCAATATGTTTCTAGCATTTTAAATCCTTCAAGGATTTTAATATAAACTTTACTATACAGTGATTCATAAAAGGTTGTAACAATATCCATTAGACGCAAGTTAAATTTTTTATGAATTGTCAATTTAATAATATATCTAAAGGTTATTGCATCCACCACAAAAGAGTATTATATCTTTTTATAATCAATGCCAGGACTTAGCGAAAAAATTCGTATTTTTATTCCGCTTTTGCAAAACTACTTTAATTGCACCTTCACTGGCTTTATACATTTAGATATTTAGACTACTGGTCCAAAAACTCCACAAATTTAATTGTACTTGAGTTGCGTCTTTCTATTTCGATCAATTTATTCTATATCTATATTTCTCAATAGATTTATTCAGAATCCTCCTTTTATTTCATTATAATAATACAACATGCAAAATCATTGTCGACCACTTTTATTATTCGGTCCCACATTTTCTCGAATTGACATAACTTATCGAGAACTCTTATTTTTATTATTTTAAAATTCAGTTTCAGGTACCTAAATCTCTTTTGAAGTTTTACTTATTAGTTATGTCTTGGATCTCTTCTGAAGCACTCGCCTCTACTATATGATCATCTAGAATAATTTTCATATTTGGAATCGATCAATCTATTATTTATTCCAATTGATTGTCCTACTGGGACTTTAAATCAAATTAAAATATTAAATGGAATATAACACTTGGTTATTCTCATTAAGTTTATAAATATATCTAACAGTTAACTTGTAATGAGTTGTCCTTATTGAACTTCTGGTTCAAATTACTCTCCTCCTAACTCATTATAAGTTATTATTTCTCTCCCCCTAATGTTGGGAAAACTGACAACTCATGCCATAATTAAATCTCGAATTAATAGCTCAAAATATTATAAGGAGACTCATATAAATATACATTTCTAATCTCTTATTATGAATCATCTTTGTGCGTTGTGGTGGAGCAGTTGGAACATATACCACACATCCAAAAATTTTAAGATGGGAACTATTTGGCTCTTGACCAAAAATAAATTGTAATGGGGAGTATTTATAATTTATTGGCTTGATGCATACAACATGTAAATCAATACAATCTCATGTTGAAATAGAAAGTTTTGTTCTCATAAGTAATGATTTAGCTATTAGTTGGAGGCATTTGAAACACAATTCAGCTAAACTATTTTGTGTGAACATGAGTTACAGGATATTCAACTGTTATCCCAATTAACATGCAATAATTATTGAAAACTTGGGATGTAAACTCACCAAAATTAGTAAGATGAATTGTTTTAACTGCATAATCTGAAATTAATCATTTAAACAAGCAATCTCGCAAACGGCAGGTTGTGAGTTGATAACACATAAGTGATTATTTTGTAGATGCATTTACCAAAATCATATAATATCAAAACTATCCACATGGTGGATGAATGAGCCCATATTTGTTTTAGAAATGCAAGACATTAAATCTCAACTTTAGCTAGTTAGTTAATAATCAATTTTCATTAAGAACAAGCAACATATGAGAATTTTTTTAAATTAAAGAATCTTCTGGTTCTTTAATGGATGTCCATATGATATCTCAATTAATTTTCGCATCATATACGATCCAGGATGGTCTAACTAGTCACGTCAGTAGTAAACACATTTGTATTAGTAAACTTCTGGTTTACTTTAACATGTGTTTCAATTGTACTAAATTGTAACAAATTGATAATTTTATTATCATTCCTTTTAATTTGTATTCATATATAAGTACTATTGTGACATTTACTATTGGAAATATCTAAATGTAAAATTTATAATACCACCAAGTCAATAAATATAATTTACAAATAATCATATGCAATATTCACTTCAGGAAACATGCCAAAATCTTCAAATGCCCAAAAATCCATTAATAGCAAACTTTGAGAGTGGATCTTATTTTCCAGGTGTACAATAGGTACATAACCAACGACTTTTCATACATAAGTTTTCTCTCTTACAAGTTCTCATCAATAATATTTTACCACGTAATTTTAATTGAGAACTTATTCTAAATACTGTAGAGTTATACTCACAATTTTTCAAAAAAACTTGCAACTCTAAGTGCATCTAACCATAATAAGCTTTAGATAGAATTATCACGATATGAGATCCATTACAAATAACTTTTAAAAGTAATGCATTAACCATAAAAAATTTTGTGCCTTTTAGATAGTGATATATTAGCTCTTCTGGAGCTTTCAACTAATTTTATACTATCAAATATTGGAATAATATTTATTTGTTTCAATACCAAATAAGATAAATATTTTCTATCTATAATGATAGAATTCATTCCTATATTTTCATATCCTTCCTCAAAGAATATTAACAGAAACAAAATATTTGGGAATACGCCACATATGTGGCCAATAATATTTTGTATCGCATATTGATAACATAAGTTATCTTTACCCTTTAAAGAGTTACCTTGAGAACTCTCATTGTTCTCTTATTTATTACATTCACTTCGGGGAATACAACAAATCTAGTAGGACAAACTTATAAACATCCCAATAGATTCTTTATTTCATAATTACCATCGCAAACATGCGTGAGATTTCAAATCAAAATCTATCTATGCATGTTGTCATGATTAGTCTCCAATTACAATAAATAATAAATAAAATATAGTAAAATATACCTGAAGATCTTTAACATCATCATCATCACTAGAAGATACGAGATAGTTCGAAAATATCCTTGACTTCATATGGATAATGTTATCAAATCTTTCACCATCCTTAAGAACAAAAAGTAAAATAAGTTAATCAAAATAATGATAACATATAATGAAAGAAGAATGAAAAATAATAATCAGATATGAAACATTAAATAAAAGAAACTTCTTGTAAAAACTTTGCATAGAAATTGAAAATCATGGAGGATAAATTTGATCGTTGATAAAACGAACTATCACTTTGAGTAAGATCGTGCTGATAATGTGTCATAAAATAAAGAGAGATGGGGAGAATAAAGAACAAATAAAATATGAAAGCAATATAAAATGTACTTTATTGATCAAAATGGGTGATTACAATACTTCATCAGAGTCTCTATTTATCGGCATAAGAAGTATAAAAGAAGTAAAGATCTAATTTTAATAACTATTAGAATTTAAAGTACATCAAAACTTTATCTTAATTCATTATAGACATCCACTTAATAAAATATTCATAACACTTCACACTTTTATTAATATGTTAATACTATACTTCTAGATGCAATAGGTCACCTAGATTTTAACTATGGGTTTCTAGTTAAATCTAGAATTGTTGATAAGGGGATTAGGCTATTAGGTCTGCCTAGTAGCCCGGTTTGTATGGGTTGGACCTACTTTTAACAAGGTATTTAATTCAATATAATCTTGAATTTTATTATCAAAATTTAAAAATAATAATAAGTTTATATTCAATTTGTATTAAATATTATAATTATTTAAGTTTATTTTTTTTACTTAATTAATATTTAGATACTACTTTGTATTAGTTTATCAAATTAAACTCAAAATGTTACTAAGTTTATCATAAAAAAAACTATAAATTCTATAAAAGAAATCAAATTACAAAAACCTTGGAAAACTTTTGGCAGACAAACACAAATTTATCTTTTTTTCTAAAACACTAAATATAAAATCAAAATAAAAAATTAAAACTTAAAAGAACTTAAAAGAAATTTGAAAAAATTTAGAGGCAGCAGTTACCAGCCCTCTAAATTCGCCTATGATGGTTTGATTTTTTTAATTATTGTAATATTTTAATTATCAAAATAGTTAATACATTTTAATTATATTTAATAATTTAAATAATTTTTAATAAAATAAAATATATTAGTTAATGAATTAAAAAATAAGTATAATAAATTAAGAACCAATATAAGAAAATACATGAATTATATATCTCGCAACTATAGTGAAAACTTTTTAAAAGAGTATATGTGAATTAAAATGATTTTAGCTATTAAATCAAAATAAAGATTTTAAACCTTAGATTTTGTATTTAACTTATTTAATTTAAATAAAAACAACAACCAATTTTTTTTTTCACCATGCAATTAAAGTCTTAAGGTGAAAAAATTTGAATAATTTTACTTTTTTATTTAATTTATTTTTTTTTAGAAAAAATTGGAATGGAAAGCAAGAGATTGGGATTCTTAAGATTAAAATTGATTGATTTCAACTAAGAAAAAAAATTCTCAAAAATTGTAAAATGAAAAAATCAACTAAGAGAAAAAATCTTGAAATTTTTAGACTGAAATTGTCAACCAAATTTTTCAGTCAAGAAAAATTAATACTAATACTCAAAATGATTAATTTTTTTAAAATACAAATTGATTAATTTTAATAACCTTAATCTCTTGCTTTCTATTCTAATTTTATTTGCTCCAAAAGAAAAAAAATAGAAAATAAATTTGAAAGTAAAGATTATCCAAATTTTTTCACCTTAAGATTTTAATTGTACAACGAAAAGAAAAAAAGAAGAAAGAAGTGAAAGATTGGGTATTGTAGTTTTTATTTTAATAAGATAAATTAAATATAAAATCTAAAGCTTAGAATCATTTATTTTGATTTAACAGCTAAAATTATTTTTATTCTCACGGTCCTCATTTTAAAAGTTCTCACTATAATTGTTACCATAATATTTATAAGTATAAGTTGAAAGAAACTTTTGAATTAATAAAAAAATATTTATCATTCAAAATATTACCAAATTGACATTTTAAAAAGAAATTATATGATGAAATTTCTATTCATTTAAACTAATGTAATTGAGTTGAGGTTGGATTTCAAAGTAAATGAGTACTATTATTTAATATCAATTAATGTGATAAAATTAATTTTTTATACAATAAAAATTTTATTCATTTGAATTGTAAATTGAGTTTACGTATTAACAGTTACTAATATTAATTAACTTTTAATAATTGAAAAAATATATTAATATTTAATTGAACTTTTTTTTTACAAAATGTTATTAGATTAATTAGTTTATATTATCGTTAAATTAGACTTTTCATTTATATTAAACTAAACTCATTATTTTAGAATTATTATAGCTAATTAATTATAAAATTATAAGCTAATTAAAATTAAAACTTAATCTTGGAATGCTTAGTCATTGCTATTGAGAGGGGTTTGACAGAATAATTTTCAAATAATCTAGAGGGAGTATAAGCTGTAGAAGAGGCAGTACATCCTCCTCCTGTATTAAAAACAATACTCATGCCAATTAAGTTAAAACTCAATTTTTTTTTCTTTATTTTTAGAGTTTTATTCAAATAATAACTCTATTTTAAAATTAACATAACATTTTTAAGTAATAATTATAAATTAAATTATAATATTTTTGTATGTGTTGTAATGATCATAAATTCTATTAAATTATAATTATTTTAAGTGTATAATTATCACAACTTTTACTCTACTTCAATTTTTTATTAAAATACAAATTTAGTAATACGATGAAAAAACCAAGAATGGTACCGGAGGTTGTTTTCGTTGTGTCGTTTTAAGAAGCCATTCGAAGCAGACAGAAGCAGTGTCATACGAAAGGGAAGTTGTATTTTGGAACACTGCAGCTCGAGCCTTAGCAAGGAAGCAGCAATGAGAAAGACGTTTCGGAAATTTGCAGTAATGAAATATGCTCCGCAGATTTATGTGAGGATGATGGCAAAGAGAGTTTTGGCTTTGGTCATCTTCAGATGACAAAGCATTTACTAACTACGGCAGATCAAAACCTTTACAACGAAATACCATAAATTCTAACTACCACCACCATAAAATACTCCCCAGTATCTATACAGTACACTTTCTAACTCATTTTTACCTATTTTTCTTTCTGGCTACCAAAAATAGCCTCTCTTGTTACAAGCTTTATTCCTCTCACCCATAGCTCTGCCATTTCGGACCCGCCTTCGCACATGAAATGAACCTCTTTGTTCTTGGTAGTCACCACTCGAAATACTCCAGGTTTGTTAGCATCACCCTTGCTCTGCCGGTTCTTCTCAAAGGCTGCACTTGGTCCCAATTCTGCCTCTCTGCATATAACATTTCTTCCACTTGATTTCCCCCAATGCAGCAGTCCGGAACTCTGCACCATTTTCATGTCTTTCGAGTGAGGATTGCCCTTTCCTCCCTTTGTATGCTTCAGGATACAGGCACCCCTGACAACAAGGTTGCGAGCGAGCTCATTTAGAATCACATGTTCAGCATCGTTTTTCAAGATGACAGTTTTTCGAGCAAGAGAGAGCGCAGTCTCCCCTTTAGCATTCTTGAAATCACAATTTGCCCCATGTGAGATTAAGAGCTCACACATTGGACCATGACCTTCCCTTGCTGCTAACATGAGTGGAGTGTATCCATCTCCATCGGGGACATTTACATCATAGCCCCTTCTCGTCAACAATGTCACGGCATCCAGGTCTCCATAGCGTGCCGCACAATGCAAAGCATAAAATCCTCCAGCATTGCGGTTGCCTTTTTCAAGTGCCAATTCGAGCATCACTTTCTCAAACAGGTCACGGTTTTGGTTCAGTTCAGACAATGTAATTGCTGTCTCACCAGATTTATTTAACAGCTTAACATCAGCTCCCGCATAAACTAGCAGCCGGAAAGCTTCAACATGACCTTTTAAGGCAGCAACCATGACTGCTGAGAAACCATTCTCATTTTGATGATCAAGATTAAATTGTCCACTTCCAATCACAGCTTTTAGAGCCTCAACGTCACCAGTTTCGGCAACAAACATCAAGGGAGAGAAAACCGATACATTGCTCGACTTCGGAATCCTTCCAACCTTGATTGCGTCCAGCACTGCTTGCTGAAAACCGAGGGACCACTGGTTTGAACCAGCAATCGAGCTAGCAGACTGACCAGAGATGTTAACTAAGCCAAAGTCGGCACCAGCCCCAGTCAACACTCTCAGACATTCTTCATGTTTGTACTTTGCGCAAATCATCAAAGCTGTGTCACCAGAGTCTGTCTTGGAGTTTAGATCACAACCGGAATCAATGAGAGATTGAAGGGTTTCCGACAAGCCAAGACGAGTTGCCATGTGTATTGGCCGGAACTCAGATTTCATGGTTTTAACTGGGCATTCTACATTTGCACCACAGCTCAAGAGCACTTTGACAGCTTCTGTACTGCCACAAAGGACCGCATGGTGCAGGAGGGTTCTTCCATAGTGAGTTGTCTCAAGGGGAAGGTGCTGAAGTAGCATCCGCAAGATGGCACCACTATTTTCAAAATATTCTACCGCGCACCAACTGATAGCATAGGGCTCAGCCAGTCCTGCACCCACTCGAAACTCTTCCCCAGTAGTAGTGTCCCATGACCACGCTCCAAGACTTACTTTAATATCAGTTGGGCTCCCAGACTGTTAATGAGCCGAAGTAGGTTTTAAATAAACAAATACTAACAATAATGGTAAAGGATTATTCGAAGCATGTTGTTCCTTAATGCAACTCTTTAAACTCTATTAGTTGATTTATAGGGGAAGATAATATCTTTCTAAAATGACTCTTCTTGGGGGAAATAAAGTACGACAGGGGTTGACCAGATCCAAATATAAACTAATATTATAATACTCGAGTGATTTAGATTCTACTCATAAAAAGCTTTCAGCTTAAAAACTTATACACCAGAAAGACATTTAGTGCCAATTTTACATTTATTTAGAGTTTCAAAAATTGTGTAAATCACCTGTAGAAGCAAGCGGACAACAGAGACCTGCCGACTAACCACGGCAGCAAGAAGTGCAGTGCAGTCAACGTTTGTGTATAAAGAAGGTTTAGACGACCGAAGCAGCTCCCTATGACTTGCACTTGCATCAACACCACACTGTTATTGAGCAGGAGACCATTAGATTATCATATAAAATTTAAAATAAAAAATACTCCTATGCAAAATTACATCAAGACCTGGTGACTGGTCCCGGAGGGCCAACTGAATAAGGCTAGTATGGAATTGATGGCTGAGGGTGAGTTTGGATGGGCGGTGCATTTACCTGCGGTTAGTGTAAAAACAGCGGTGACGGTGAGATTAGATACTGTAGCGTGAGACAAAAAGTAAGCTAAACGCACCGCACCACCCTGCCCTAAACTCACCCTAAATCAGCAAAAAGGGCAGCAATGCTAATCAATGTTGAATTACTTTGCCTTTTGAATGGTTAAAAACTGTTGAAATGTCCCTTTGTGTTCTATTATGGTCGATTTTAGAGCTTTACTCGTATAAACTGCTGCTAACTGGTGCACATGATAAGTTGGTATGATGGGTTTACCTTCATTAGGGTGTCCACGACTTCCACAAATCCCCTGCAGCAGGCGGTGACGAGAGCATGAATAGCAACATGCGGCCGAATTAAATCAGACCCCATGAGCAGTTCGGCAAGCCTTGCTTGCCCATGGCAGCTTGCCTCTAGAAGAGCCTCTTCGCAAGCTGGTTGAGACGCCCCAGCTTTAAGCAAGATTTTCAGAATCTCAAGATGACCCTCTCTGACTGCTACTGTTGTTGCAAAGCCCTTGAAGAGTTTCTGATTCACATCAGCACCTACGCTCTGTCATATGAAAAGATATGCACTTTTAGCACATCGATAGTTCAAGCTGGTAAAAAGGAACTTAAACTAGACATCTTTTTGCAGCTAATTTTACCATCATCCTCATAAGTCTACCAAAAAATGGAGAGAACATCATATAATACCCAGTACATCTTCTTTTCTTACTACCCTTTTCTTAAAATCTTACAGTGGTCCATAAGAAGAAAATAATACAACTAGCATAGTAAGTATTTGGATCGTTCATAAGATAAAAGAAATCAACACAGATGCAAACAGACAAAATGATCAAAACAGCAATGATTGACAGAAAGAGAAAGTACTGAACGTTCTTCAAGATACGCATGATGATTTCAATCAAAAACGGTAATGGGGGATGCATCATATATACGTGTACTATTTTGTACTACAAACTCAAGCCAATGGTAGGTGACAACTCAGTATGGGCCTTGCAGAGCATGTTTCTCTTGAATAAATGTAGTAGGCAATAAACTACTCGCTCTTATCTAATGCTATAAGATAAACTTCAAATCGCTTCAAATTACTTCTGAAATTATAATTGTCTTACTGAACAAGAAAATCTTTATTGGGATTCCTTCAGAAAAGAAAATTTTTGTTTCAGTGAAACAGGAAAAGGGTAAATAAAAAGCCAAACATATGATTGGAACAAGACACCCAACATCTTGGGAATATTAATATTTGCATATTCCTATCATTAACTTTCTTAGATACCATTATTCCATCGAAATCAAGAAAAAGGACCATCTAATTCAACCAAAACAAAAGCTAAAAACGACAACTTAAGTTTTGTTGAAGCAAATTAAACTTATTTAAGAACTCTTAAAATAGCACCACCTCCCCGGAAATGAAAATACGACATAGACTCCTACTTCGACCAAAAAGAATCTAAGCTTTTTTGCCCATAAATAATAAGATAGCCATATATTTACAAAGATTTTTCATAAATAAATGTGAAAGATAAGGGTAGAACACACATTTACTCCTCTTTATATGTTACAGTAAGGAAAACAGTAAATTTGGTGTTTCAAACCAAGACATGGTTTAACAGGATTCTTGGTAGAGATTAAAGGCAGAAGTAAATGAAAGTACACTGAATTAAAGAAGCAAACTTAACCATATATGAATTTTTATGTCACTATTCTAAAGGTAATCTGTACAGTTGGTAAAAAACATAAAATTGTAAATTTAAGTTACACGGAGGAATTGAATTTTGGGGACCAGAGCAGCAGAATGAAATAAAGCATGAGGAAGAAATATTGAATCTTTGAACATATGGAAATATTTTGAAGTAAAAAAGAATATTAGTTTCCGAAGATTATGCTAGGAGAACATGAAAGATGCAACCCTTAAATTCATAAACAATAAATTTGAAAACTTAAAAAAAAAACATAATAATATAATTATATCAACGAATCTAGGTAATTAGAGAACGCAAATTACGTGCAATCTTAAATTTAAAATACTTTTAGCACTTCGAAAAATTAGGAAATCACCAAAATACTCGGCTGAAATTTGAATTTAAAAAAGTCATTTTCAAAGTGAGCATATGTATACTACGCAACTTTGTTCTTTTCTCAGTAGCCAAACAGAGTATTAAAGAAAGCGCCAGTGAAACGCTTCAAAACCAAGAAATGAATGGTTAAAATTTAAAAATCATTTTGACTTTTACTAAATTCTATCAAGTGGCTTTAAAAACGGAGACCTGAAAAGCAACGATCTGACTCTGTTGGCCTAAAACGCTGGTTTTTAGTGACCACTTACTGATTTCCAAAACATTCAAAATTTAAGCAAAAATGGGGGGAACCCCTCAAAAATCATTAAAATGATTCTTAAAAATCAGTACAAACAACTCAAATTTAATTTTGAAAAGCGAAATGCAGAGGAGATTAAAACGCTTACGAAACACACAAAAATAAAATTAGATAAAAGATTTCAACTGATAACCAAAATGAAGAAAAACCGCTGTAAAACGCAACGTGAATGGAACAGTTTGAGTCACAAACCGATCAAAACGATAAATAAAACAGGAAAAAAAAAAGGATATTTTTTTATTGCATTACCAATAGTTTCTTTACGAGAGAGACATTTCCAACATGAACAGCGAGGAAAAGAGCGGTGACGTCAGTCTTAAACTCCTCATATTCGACGCGGACCTCACTCGCCGATTCTTCTCTCAAAACGACTTCTGTCTTCCTGGTTTTCAAGCAGACAGCGCAGACGAAGTTGACGTCGACGAAGGGATCGGCGATGCATTCGAGAGCTGACCTCAGATCGCCGGTTAAAGAAGCTTCGAGCAGACGCTGAGAAACTTCGGCCTCGTAATCAACGGGAACCACCTGTCTGCTGCCGGAAAACACCGTCATTGTTAAGTCGCGGCGGTTTCTTCAAGGTAGCACACAAAAGTCGATGTAAATACAGGAGAGAGATGGCATGCGAAAGATGCGCGTGGCTCGAGAGAGAAGAAGGAGAAGAAGCAGCAGCAGCTCCCTTGGAATTAAAACAAAAATAAAAATAAAAGTTGAAAGAAGTGAGCGCCACAGAGTGGAGGACATACAAGGTGGCTTATTTATTACAATACGATTTTTTACCCTTTTTACCACGGTTATATCCACGATAAAATTATGGTTATAAAACATAATTATTTATCTTTTAAAATCAACATTATGATTTTGACTGTTTTTAATTTAAAAAAATTTCACAGCATCAATGATTTTCTTTTTAAATCACATTAAGTATAATACAAGGACTAAGACCACAATTTTACCTAAATTTAAGAGGAAACTGTGAGGTGGGCCCATGATTTGTATACTGTTGGCCTAAGAATATCCGGTAATTAAATCATGTATTCGAGATCTCAAATCAGGACCGTTGATAAGAAATATTTTATATCTGGGCAGTCCTGATTTGGTATAAATTGGACATGAAAAATGTGAAAAATATTGAAACATCCCCCTAGGATTTTAATTAATTCCAGCTATAAAACGCACAAATGAAGAAAAACGTAGATATATTTAAGCACTTTGATTACCAAAACAAAATTGTGCTTGAATGACGGGCTACGAATCCCTCCTATTTATTACAGTCCTTCAAATTACGCACTGTAATTCTAAATCATTTACCCTTCCTTTTACCTTTAAAATATTTAAATTTAGTTCAATAATATTTGAATCTGTATCACATATTGTAAAACAAAATAAATAAATTAATCATTGCCTTAGAAGCAATTCCGCCTTAATCGATGTAATCATGTAGAGGAAGTCACCCCCAAATGTCAATACAGTACTTCAGTATTCGTACACGCGAATAAAGAATGTGGAACACAATTGGCATTACTCTTCTCAAGAGTATTCAAAAAGTAAAACTAAAGTTGAAAACTTGGTCGGAAATTTGACCTAAAAAGTTTTCTGAACAGAAAACAAGCGAGCTAAATAATGTAGAGAAAATATTATTGTTTGCTTGCTGTTGTGTAAAATGAGAAGAATGACATGTTATTTATACTGTTTTCGGAAAGGTTAAAAATGATAAAATAGTAGTGTCAATTTTCAAAAATAGAAGATGATTTTCCTCAACCTGAAAATAATAAATATTTATGATAAAAAGATTAAAATTTTTATTCAAAAATATGACATGTGTTTACATGTACATAAGCTGAACAACAACCAACTACTTAGGGTGGGTTTAGTTAAAATAAGTATAAAACATAAAAACAATAAATTTATAATAGCCTAATGCAAATAATATATGATATTATTTATTAAGTTCGATTAATCCAGTTAATTAATTGATTTCGAACAGAATTAATCGTTAACCGAAATTCTAAAAATCTTTTAATCGTCTCTAACCGAATTAGATCAATTCGGTGATTAATTCAGTTTTAATTAAAATTTGAAGATCTTTGGACAAAACTAATAAAAAAAAAAGTTAAAAATAGTCATATACAGTCAATAATAACTCTAGAAATAACCAAATTAAGCGTCAACGATAAAAAGCTCGGATATGTTGATATGCATAGGTAGGATAAGTAGTAGGACGATATTGTTAAAACATTCTCAAACATTCCAAGTATTGTTTACATTATATTGTTTGCCGAAAATGTCTAATCAGCTTAGATATTACCTTCGACCCATCAAAGAGATAAGGTGGGACTTAATTCCATCCTAATATGTAACATGGTAGTAATTAAAATGTTGGAACGTGAAATTGATCCAACTTTATAATATAAAATAAATGTGTGGCGGGGAATTTGAAGAGCTAATTTTTATTGCTCATCGGATTCCGATTCTTCTACTCTGCCTTCTTCTTTGCATCAAAACAAATCTCCTAACTCATTTACTTGTTTATTTATTCACCCATATTATTACATAAATTCATATTATTTTTATTGTGTCATGTCTTAATTTAATTATATAGATATTATTACTAATATAAAAAACATGAATTTAAGTATACTAAAACATATTAGAATGTTTTAAAAATTATTAAAGGAAATTGAAGAACAGCAATTTGCCATGCGAACATGTTTTCAACACATGGCTGTCAGTCTTTGTTTTTAGTTTTAAAACAAAATAATATTTTCTATTTTTAAACTGGTATTTATGAATTTATTAGATTAATCATATTATTTTATTTGCTACTTCAATAAGATATAATGATTTTTTTGACTCTTTAAAATTTTTTAAAAATAATTATTTTAGCCTTTCATTTAATTTTTTTTGTTCATTTTTAGCTTTTGAATTTACATTTATTTTATCAAATTACCCTAAAATAGATGAAAAAGTTAACTATACTAATATAACATACACGTGGATTGCCACATAGATTGACATGTTAACATTTAATTGATTTTTTTTAAATTTTAAAAATATATGTTTATAATTTTTACACTTTTTAAAAATGATTTTATATTTTTAAAAAAATTAATTTTTTATTTTAAAAATTTTAAAAATTAATTAAATGATTATGTGGCAATCATATGCATGCTGCATCAACAAAGTTAAAATACCATAATCATATTGCAATCTCTAATATTACTATATTACTCTAATTATTATAGTTTACTATATATTAATTCATAATGTAATATTTAAAAAGATAGATAACACAATTTTTTCATTGAATTCGATAAACACAGTTAATCAATCCATAATAATTAGGGTACACAATTCATATAGTCACTTAATTATTGGTAAAATAAATTTTGTTACTCAACTATAAAAAGTTAAAAAATGATCATTCAACTATATAAAAATAAATTGTCATCAGTCGTTAAATGGTTAATGGAAAGATGACATGGTAGCAACTTTAACCCTCAATATTTATAAATTTATTTTAATTTAGTCTAAAAATTTAACATCAACGTTTATACATTGTGTAATTTTTTTTTTCAATTTTGTGACTTGACCTTTTCATCTAAAGAGCTAAAAAAATAAGTCTCTCAACTAAACTTGATCGAAAATATATAAAAAACGGAAACACCTAAAAATTCTAGTATAATAATTTTTATCTTTTCGCATTCTTTTAAAATCAACCCTCAATATCATAAATAAATAAAAAATTGTAAAAAGAATATCAAATTATACTATATGTAAATATTGAGGGTTAAATTTTATTTTTTTGGAATCAAGAGATTATGTAAAAATGTTAAGAGTAAAAGTTGTTATTATGCTACTTTTAAAAGCTACAAAATTATTTCTCCGCTGGTAATTTAATGGCTGAGACCAAAAAGAAAACTTAAATAATTAAATAAAAAAATTCACTAATAGTTAAGTGACGATAATTGTAATTTATCCTAATAATAACTATAAATTAATTATAGGTATATCAAAAACAAGATCAATAAAAAGGTTTTAGAACAGGTGGAAGCTCTGTACTTTTTATTTCTTTAGTTTTAGATAATTGTTTTATTTTTTATTTTCATTTTTTTATGTACAGTTTACTGTGAAAGTAGAAGAATAAAGTTTACTGTCAAAATATTCCAAAATACTTGGCAGTCAATACGAGTAACCAACAAGCAACCTTGTCTGGCTTGACTCACTGAGTCTTCCAGCTGACCCGAGTCATGTCTCTTTTGAGTTTGACCAACAAATTTCTTGTCCTTTTTTTGTTTTTACTTTGGTCATATGATCATGTGGTTACGAATCACCGATGCACAAATATCTAGATCAAGAGGAATATTTAAAACCCTTCCTTTGACTACGTCTTGCAACTGTGATATTAAGACGTGGCAAATAAGATGATAAATCAGACGTACATCCGGACACATAGTACATCGCTGTATGATTTTATGGTAATAAATAGGGTCGTGACTGTTGAGGTTGATGATATCAGGTACAACTGGATGTTCTGAATCCTTACTACCGAATAGGGTCCTATCTTGGCCTCCCCTTAACTGCACAAGTTATTGTGGTTTGTACAACAGTTCTTGCCACGTTGCAATTCAAAATTGGATCAACGATCGCCAAACAAAATAACATTTTTCTAATTTTGGTTGAACTTAGTGACCCAAGTTAATTATGTCTATCTTTTAGGTAAATTTCCTAGTTAGTCACCAAAATTAAAAAAACATTTTATTTTGGTCATTATATCTTTTTAGTCACCTATTGGTTATCTCACTAACGGAGGTTAATGTGGCATGACAAGTAATTTTTTCAATCAGATTTATTTCACTTAAGCCCCCAAATGGTTGACACAATAAAATAATAGTCATTTTCCGGAAAAGAGCTCATCTATAGATAATTTTATTTTTATATAAAAATTAACTTAAATCAAGCTTAATATTATTTTTGCATTTGCTTCACCCAAACAGTAGCTGCAGTTGCTTCGTCACCCAAACAGCTTCCATCTACTGCAGTTCTTCCAACTGCACCTCTAAATATGAAACCTGCTCCAACTAGATGGAGACCTAATCCTCCAAGTGCTACTAGATTGTCACACCCAATATTAGCGGGTCTTGAGTTTAGGTGAGCAACCCGAAGTAATCTGAGTGGCGAGATCCTATTCATCCAATTGATGCTTTTGGCGGATAGATCAAATGCATAATTAATGATAGAGTATCATAAATGGATTGTTCTGTGAATGAGTTGAGTAGGAGACGAGATTGGTAAATGTGTCAAGGGTTCTTGGTTAATGAGAGTATTGCCAAAGGTAAGGTACACCTAGTTTGTCTAGTTATGATGCAAGTTACATTTTAACAAGATGGTCAGAAATGAACAAAAGGATAAATTAATGATACATAAAGATTTTGGATTATTGTATACGTTTCTCTACAATTGTAAGCTACTAATAAAGGCAATTTTGAAAGTTTATGACACATGTCAAGTTTCACTATGAGAAAATGAGTTTTACATATATATTGATGTGAGTTTTATAAGAAAGAGGGAGTTATCTTCTTCCTTCTATTTAAAAACACCATTGCTAACTTGTTTTGAAGCTGATTGAGGATCTTTCTTACTAGACTGAAACTAAGGATTGGAGTTTATGTAGAAGGTTGTTTCATATCCTAGGTAAGTATAATAGACTTGCATGTTGACTTCTGAAAGAGTAAATCTGTTTTGAAGGTTGCTTCAATGACTTTGTGGCACACTTTAAAGAATAATCCTTGTGACAATCATATGAAAGAAACGCCTCTATAACAGACCCTAAAGGAAATAAATGGCATTCACAGCGAACTCTAAAGGAACGATAGTTGTAATAAACTCAGAAGCAAAAGCCCCTATGACTTACCTTATTACATATTCGATGAGATATTCTAATGAACTTCCTTTATGGCAAGCTTCGTATGAAATGTTATGGCGTATCATGCATGGTTTTAAGACAATAACATAGAAATTGGAATGCGCCAAAGCATGTGGCAATTTCGAAGTATGAGTTAATTAGACTTGAAGAACAAATCTGAGTAAGGGATATGTCTGGTAAATTGAAGAAGGTTATCTATTTGTAATTATTAAAAGAAGAAGGGTATTCTCCAAAAATGATCAAATCATATAATTAAAGAATGTATCCTAGATTTATTTACAAAATCATTCATGGATTTCCAAGAAACAATGACTTAAAGTATGTATGTAAAAATAACAATATTTTGTCTGTATGGGCCTCTGGAATTGGTATGATTAAGGAATCACGAAAATGCAAAGTGAAGAACGTAAGTAATGTATTAAAGATGCAAAAGGTAAGGCATGATTTTAGAGTCAGGGGGTGACATCTATGGTACTAAGAGTGACATTTTGGGAAGGTATTTGTTAGAGACAAGTTGAAGAACAAAGAACAAAGAGATGGCGAATTGAATCACCAGATGCGAGATACAAAAATGATTAAGGAAAATGAGTGTTTATCTCACTAAGTTCTCATGAAGCTACTATTGGAAAATCGTGTTTGGAAAATGCAACAGAGAATAAATCTAGGGAAAAACTAGAGTTTAAAAAAAATTCCAAAATAAGAACATGGTTGTGATATCTAAAATAATAAACACTTAATCAAAATTGTACCTTTTCGATTTGTCTAGGACGAACGTTTCGACCAAGTAGTCTTTTTCGCTATCCCCAAACTCACGTCTGCCAAGTGTGGGCTCGCTTCGAATCAGAAAATTTTTCACAAAAAATTATTAGTAGGGTAATTTTGTAATTTCTCTAAATTTTTAGGCCAAGTTTAAATAAGAAAAATATCTTTAGAAATTTTCTAAAATAATTTCTTCAAAGAAATTTTTATCATTTTCTCTTAAATTCAAGTATATAAATAATGACCTAAGACTCTCTTTATATAATGAGAGTTTAGAGAGTTTAATTATAATTGAACTTAATCACTTTAATATTAAATTAATATAATATTTAGATAGTCACTCTAATATTAAATTAATAAAATACTATTAAGATAAGTATTAAATTAAATTTAATATTAAATCTATTTAAATAATATTATGTTTGGAATAGTTAATCTGAAATCAAATTCTCTAATAGAGTCAAGTAGAAGTGTAATTATTCCATTACTTAACCATCGAAGAACCATAGCGGCCGACAATTTGCCGATCACCGAAATGCCACTATCACAACCACTAACACCTTGAGTTGGTTCGGTTTCTATCGGTTCGATCTGAGCCAATTACGACCCGACCAGTCCAATTCAACTATTGGTTGGACCGTCGACCCGGTTGCACATACCAGACCCGATTATACCAATTTTTGGGTCTTAGTATCGATTTTCGGCTCCCAAACTCAATTTAGGACCTCAGGTCTAATTTTCAAGTTCAATTATCCATTGGGCCAATTGTCTGACTTGAAAATTAATTTCTAAAAATATCATATTGATTTTACTTGATCAAAATTAATTTTGCCAAAAATCACTTAGATTTTCCAAATTAAATTTTCAAGAAAATTCTTTAATCAAATTCTCTAGTTGAACAATTCTTACGACTGCCCAATTTAATTCCATATCTAATAAATCGACTTAATTAATTTATTTCTAAATTCGTAGAATTTTCTTCTAATTCAAATGCAGTCTAATCGAATTTTGTAATAGCCCATTTTTTTAGGGTTGATCGGAACAATGGTTTCGGGGCCACCAAATCCGAACGAGTAGGTTGGTAAATATTATATTTAATATTTACGAGTTAATTGTGATTTTAAAAATGTTTTTGATATTGTGATTTTTGTTTTATAGGCGATTTATTAAGTTCAAGTGGTATGACCCTAAGGTCAAGTGGGTTTAGAAAATGAGGTATCGGGACCTTGTTTCTATAAACCGAGTCGTAAATATTTTTATAAATATTTACATAGTGGCAATAAGATGGTATTAAAGTTTCGTTGAAAAATTTTATCGTTTCGATAGTTAATTAAACAAAAAGGACTAAATTGTGTAAAGTGTAAAAGTTGTGTTCTATAACCTAAAGGTATTAAATAGATATAGAACTTAAAAGTAGAAGTCCTTATTTGGTAATTAGCCCATTAAAGAGATAGTGGGATATGATGGCTTGGCATTTGGTGTAATAAATAAAGTGTATAAAGGTTAATATTGTAAATTGGTTAAAAATAATAATAAAATGAATATAATAAAAGAATCAAGGTGTGATCTTTTTTATTCTCTTTTTACCAGCCGAATATGAAGGCTTGAGAAGCCATGGAAGAAGCTTCCAACTTTCAGCTAATGCATGGTAGGCATTTCTAGTCCCGTTTTTAATTATTTTTATATTTTTGGGATCGTTGTTGCTTAATCTATCTAATGAGGGGACTATTTTGCAAAACCATTGAATAGTTTGATATTTGCCATTGATGAGTATAATAGGGCTTTGAAGTTTAATGGAAGAATATGAGTCCTTGTTGATAGTTAAACACTTTTTGTTAAGTGAATTTTTGTGAAATTAACAATTAAGGGCTAAATTGATAAATGTGAAAACTTTGTGGTTAAAATGTCAAATAAATGAAATGTGTGGGCTGCTAGAGACACTATTGATATTCTTCTATAGTAGAATTTTACTCAATTTCATGAATTTGTATTTTTATGATATAGGGACTAAATTGTAAAGAAGTTGAAATATTAGGGACAAAACTATAATTTTACCATAAAGTGAATTATGGACTGTTCTGATACCATGAACATTTGACTAAGCTTAATTATGGTTAAAAATGGTTAATTTGCATGTTTTGAGCTCAGGGACTAAATGAATAAAAGTAAAACTTTAGGGGTAATTTTGTAAAAATGACAAAAATGACCAAATTGTATGAAATGAGGTGTTTTAATGTCTAAATTAATATACTAAATGAAATTATTAATTTAGATCAAGATCGGGTGAAAAATTGAGAAAAATGAGAAAATTACCAAAATGCCCCTGAACTTTGGTATCTCTACAATTTAGCCAGGTAAGTTCGTATGTAATAAGCATTGTTAAATTGATGTTTCTAATGCTTTAATATTGTATAAATTGTATATACGTGAATATTTTAATGTCTGACGACATATCGACAAAATGTGGCACTTAGTGTGCGGGGCAATCAAATATGGTACTCAGTGTACGAAATATTGAGAATGGCACTTAGTGTGCGAGATATTGAGAATGACACTTAGTGTGCAAAATATCGAATGATTCAAAGGGAAATTATAAATTGTGATTGAATGATTAAATAGAGCAAAGTGAACAGGTATACATGCTATATTATATGAATTGTTTATGAGACAACTTTATAATGGTGATATTTGGGCTTTGAGCCTAGCAAGCTTTAAGCTGGTGAATAATATTATCGGGTTTAAAACCTAGCAGGTTAAATGCCGGTGATTTGATAAAAGTCTAAGACTATGAGACCTTGTGTTAAATCGGCAATTGAATTTGTTCAATGCATTAAGTTGGCCAGGTATGTGATATATTCTTATGCATGTTAGATCGATTGGAATTGAATCATGAATGTGAAATGAGAAGCATAGGTGAAAATGTCTATGTCATATATGTGAGTAAGGGCAAAACCATCGTAAATTATCGATAAGGGTGGACTATGTGCGGAATCATCTTATAATTGCTAATTTGAACGGTTGTGTGCGAATCATTAAGCATGATGTATTGTATTGAGATTATGCTTGAGTGAAATTATAGATATGTGATGAAATTGATTGGTGATATACATGTTTAAATAATGTGAATGCAAAGAATGTGTGAAAGAGTAAATTTGTAATAAATCTGCTTGGGACAGCAGCAGTAACATGATTTTGAAAAATCACCATAAATTGTTGGAGTTGAGTTAGAAGCTGAATAAATTATGTAATTAAAGCTTAATGAGTTTAGTTTCTTATAATAGAAACCGTGTAAGCAAAAGAATTGCTGATAATGAGATATTTGAAGTGGCGTGGGATAAAGTCAAATGACTTCGGGGTCCCCTGTTCTGTTTTTAGAAAATCATTATAATTTGTACAAAAATGGTTGTAAGATAAAATTTATATGCTTAGATAGAACATATTTTGAATTCTGTACAATGAGAAATTTGATTCGTAGTAAAGAGTGGTCAGATTAGTCAAATAGTGAAACAGGGGAAACTTTAAGAAAAATCTGGTAAGATTGGCCAAACCTAAAATTCTGAAAATTTTATGGATGGAAGATGTATGAGTCTATTTTCAGGGAAAATTAACGGCAATTGATTTGGAGTTTTGTAGCTCTAGATATAAATAATTTAGTGACTATTGCTCAGGAAGACAACTTGTAGTGAATTTGTGATTATGTTGTAAACATTGATAAAACTTGTTAATGAGTTGCTTATTGTTTTCTTATGAACTTACTAAGCGTAAAGCTTACTCCCCTTTTCTTTCCCATATTCCCTAGGGTTGCCAGGTTAGCTCGGGTTGGAGGCCGTCAGAGATATTATCACATTGTCAAGTCTACGCTATCGGCGTAAGTAAATCTTAGTGTTTCGAGTCTATGGCATGTATAGGGTTGTAAAGTTGAGTAAGTAAATGATACAAGACCAAGATATTGGTAAATATTTAATAATGCCTCATGAATATTTTGGGCCTTGTAAGCCCGATTAAAGGATAATATACGCGTGTATGAAAAGTTTAAAATTGATAAAAAAATTTTATGGTCTGGTTTTATATAAATGGATGAGTTTAAATCTGGTAGCACCTCGAACCCTGTTCCGGCGAGGGATACGAGCGAAGGGTGTTACAAGTTTTGGTTGAGCTAGCAAAGGGATCAATCAGACATATACAATTAGACTCTAGTAATTGCAATTATGTCCAGAAGTATCGTTCCGATAATTTGCAATTATTTAATCATTGGGTCAGTCCACAAGAAATACCATGATTGAAAAATTCTTCTAGTATACTTTTTACGAAAGTAATTCATCCAACTACTTTGTCTAATGGACTCGTCATTTGTGTGTTACCCTCATATGATATCCTTGATTCATTTGAGTTAAATCTTTTCACTCAATACAGTCCTATTTTATCTCATTATCACCATCGTGTATTTTTAACGATTAATATGATCACTGTCAACAAATGACTATGATTAAATTGCTCGTTCGAGAATAAGAAACTCGTGACCACATTCCATATTTATCAATCCATAGAATGCTAATGAGAGAATATCCTTAACTCTTTAATAGAGCTATGAATTTCACTGTTGCTAGTAAAGCCATGCCATACACAAGTCATATACTCAACATACCGACTATTAGCTCGATCATCTTTAGAGATAAATCTCCGCTTATATCAAAGCACATAAGTTACATACGCATGGTCAGTGACTAGCCCAAGATTTAGGTAAATCACACCATGAATGTCACAAGTGAATTAATTTAAAAACGAATTCAGAATTAGTTCATCTTAGGTTCAGTCAATGTATCATTTTGTCAATGAATACATCTATATCTCTACTCGTGGAGTCAAGTACTCCGATAGCCAATACTAGCCATTTCCTTAATTGGAATTGTAGACGACATAATAATCTTTCTCAGTATTTGAATCAAATGGTCACTTTGATTCTTTTACGGGTTACAGACTCATTTAGATTATCTACTAAAGTAAGTTGTCTTTCTTACAATGTAAATGTTTTTATAATGCCACTTATCATCAGTTTGAATTTAGACAATCAGTGAGCTAATATTTGCTTGTCACAATTTCGCTATACATGCAAAATATTAAAGATACAAATGCAAAAGAAATAACAGTGAAATGTGAAATTTATTTATTCATCGTTCAAATACATAGAAAACAATTACATGTTTACTACAATATGGGCACATTTCTCAACACTTACCTCTGTGTATCATGTTACAGGTAAATTAATTTAGGTTTATGCCAAGAGGGACGACACCAAGGTTACGCTAAAGAAGTGGCATGGCAGGCTATTATGCATACAAAACGAGTTGGTAACATAAATGTAGTCAGTAGTATTATTTAAGATTTGCACTTTGAGATAATGTAATTAAGTTATAAGGTTCACCTAAAAGTCTTTGTAGTAGAAATTCTCGTACGATAATAGTAATTGCCCAATGTATATTCAATTGAAATTTTGGTTGGGAGATTATTTTAATTAAATTGTAATAGTTATGAAAATTAAGTATGAGTATTTAAACATAAGTCTGTATTTGTGTTGTAACACCCGAAATCTGGATCCAGGGAATTGGAATTTGGTTGAGGGCGTTACACATCCGGTTTTCTTTAAGTTCAGAAATTAGGGATAAGTGGGGGTTAAATTGAAAGAAGCCGTAAGTTGATGACCTTTATTGAAAAATTAAGAAAATTTAGTGACTAAATTAGAAATGGTTGAGATCCAATTCTGGTTCGGTTAGATTAAAACCAACTAGCTCTTTAGTGGGAGATAAAATGATTACTAATGGATGGTTTCTATAGGGTTGAAAACCACATGTGAAGGGCTATAAATAGTTGGGAAATGACTTCCAGTGAGAGTTTTTCTCAATTTCGTTTCATTTTCTTCTCTTCTTCATTTTCTTCTTTGGTCGTTCCAAAGAATAGATAGTTACAGTAAGCTCTGCATGGAGCAGTGATCTTAAAGTTTTAGATGAAAAAGTAGAAAACTCAGTAAGATGGTAAGATTTTATATAAGGTTAAGGAAATGAAGTTAAAAGTTTCATAATCATTATAAGGGTTCTATATGTTTATGGAAAACTGAGCTTAAGCTGAAAGTGCTCAGTTTAACTTATGATTTTGGTCATAATGCTTAGCTACCAGGAGAAGTGAAAGCTCTAACATTTGGAGAGGCTAAGCTGAGGAGGCAAAGAAGCATTAGGTGAGTTTTTGTACCCCATCCCTGGAATGTTGTGTGGTTGGCATGTTCTGTGTTGAGTGTTGTAATGATGTAGGAACTCTACTGGTTGTGAATGCTAATCATGCATAAGGTTGAGTAGGTTTATGAGCATCCGTAAGTGTGTCGCTATGCATCTTATGGTTGTTGAAATTCATGTCTAAGTTTGGCATGGTCCACGCTAGTATTTTTTTTGTGATCATATACATGTGCCTGTATGTTTATAAATTATGGGTACGGAGGGAAATGTATTGATGGGATAAACGAAGTTAGAATTGGGAAATGAGAATTTCTGTTAGAAACTACCATACAAAGTTGTTGAGTGCAAGCCGTGATATGCGAAGCTCTGGGCCTTGCGGAGAGGACACTGCGGTATTTGATCATCAAGGTTAGGAATAACGTAATGGAGAAATGGGCAAATTGATAGGGGAAATGAGCATGCCAAAGAAAAGATTGATCATGAGAGGTTAAATAAGAAAAAAAATGTTGTAGAAGATATTATAGATGCATGAGATTTAAACAATTTAGATCTCTGGTTAACTTGGAAATAAAAATTAAGTTGAAGTTAAAATCAGGTACATGGAAAACATTAATAGGTTTGTTGGAAGGAATATGACCCCATATGAATTATAGAAATTATTTGTCCAGTAGGCAATTAAAAAAAAAAGATGAAGCAGAAGTACAAGGGACAAGTGAATCCAAATAATGACCATCAAATATCATATGGTTAGTGGCCCCTGTATCTAAAACCACTGAAAGGATCCCATGTGAACTTTTACTACAACAGTTGCAGAGGACTCAAAACTAAGCAAATGCAAAATCTGTTGATACTGTTCCTGAGTAAATATAGGTGCAAACATAGGTGTAAACATTGTTGTAGTGGTGTAGCAGCTGGAGCATCCCCATCATCACCAATATTAGTGGTCCCTAAATGATTGTTAACCATGTTAGATTGACCAGACTTCTTCTTGGTAAACTTAAAGTTAGCAGGGTACCCTATCAGTTTATAACAACTCTCTTTTTTGCAACCATTGATTTTGCAATAATCACATGTGCCATTGAATCTTTTTTTTTTAGAACTTTGTTGCCCACCAGAAGAATATAATGTTGTTGGTTTAGAAGCATAAATCACTCTAGAGGAGTGTTGTATTTGAGCTTCCTCTTGAACAAGCATAAAGTATACCTGATTCATAGATGGCAATGGTTGCATTAACAACACTTGACTACGAACAACAACATATGGTTCATTCAACCCTATTAAGAACCGAAATAACCTCTATTGCTGAATATTTTGCAAGTTCAAAGGCACAAAATAAAAAAAGGTACAAGGGCATCCTCCTTGTCTTATAAGGTTCACTTTGGTCCTTGTATTTTTTTTATCCACTTTGGTACCTGAATTTGACTACTAGATTCATTTCGATCTCTAAACTTGAAAACTATAAAAAGTTTGATGACGCTACACTTTGAGATTGTATCACATTGTCACTTGAAAATTTTAAAAAAATCATATAAATTTTCAAGTGATGATATGGTTCAACCTAAGAGTGCCACATACAAAGTTTTGATAACTGGGCTAATGGTTGAATCGGTCAAACAACTGATTCCCGCTTTAATCAGTTTAGATCAATTCAACAGCTAGACAACAATGATTAAATAAATAATAATTCATAAACATTTTAAAAATAAAAAAAAATTAAACCGATTCAATGATTGATTTTTGTCCCAATTTTCAATTTTTATCAGTTTCAAGCAGTTTCTAATTCAATCAGTTCAAACCCTTTGTTTGGACTAGTATGCAGTCGACCTTGATCCAGTTGGTCTGATCAATCAATCTAGTTATGTTTCAAAAACAGTGGTCAAATCATCAAACCTTAATATGTTGTATTATACCTTTTATGTTATTGTTATGTTGAGCCGCCTCTCTATCATAAATCCAAAATCAAATTGATGATCCAATGATCAACTTTCACTTTGATTTGGATTTTAGAAAAAATAAATTAGAGCGGAAGCATTTGAAAGTTATTTATATTAAATATATGAATTTAGTCACTACAATATTTAAAAAAAATTATTAATTTATTTACCATTGGAATTTAAATAATAAAAATTTCCATTTAGAAAAATGTGATTCTATAGCGACAAATTTTAAAATGAGGTCCAGCACACGTGCTCTCTCGACTACATTGGACTACAAAATGAAAATGAGAAATGAGAAAGGCAGGATGACCTTGCACGTGATGGGGAAACTAGGAAACATGTTTCTCCATTCCCATGTCTTTCTCACTCTCTTCAATACTACCATTTATTTTATTTCCTACCAACTTTTTTTTTTATTATTACAAAAAGAAAAACCAGACACAACTAGAGTGGTTCAATTTTAAACATTTTGACTCCATTAGTTTATATTTCCCTCTACTCTAATTTCATCATAAATAATTAACTATTTAAATCAACGCATGATGAAACCCTAAAACGATTGAACTCAAAAAATTTATTGAATAAATTAAAATGATCAAATTCGAAATAACCTAAATCTAAAATGAATCAAATATACGACTTTTGAAATCGAAGGAAAAAAAAAGTTAGATATAGGGAATTGAGCAAGAATTCATGTGCAGATAATTAATGGTGGATTTGGAGGAAGGTAAGGGACACACTTCTCTATTCTCTCCGGACATTGTATTGCATGGGTTTCCATTTCTTATTTTGTTTTAAAGTCAATGCCTGTGTGGATGGTCTGCTATTATTTTTAATGCTCCTATCTATACATTCTTTATTTTCACCCACAAAATACTTTAAAGAAATATTCACAGGCTGCTATATGCTATGCCATCAGCTTTTATCTATGTTTTCCATCTATATATTTTAATTTAAACATCATACAAATGTCACCTATTTATTTTATTTGGTATAACTATAATCAATTTAAGATTCTAAGTAAAATAATAAATTGGGTCCCTTTTAAAAAAATTATATAAAATATAATACAATAAAAGTTGAAAAAAATTTTGGAGCTCTAAGAGATAAAGTATTTATGGTAAAAAATTGAAAGCCCTAGACATTTAGTTAATTTATTTTAGTCTGAAAATTCTTTTTTCTCACATTACAAGCTAAAAATATATACTTTTGGGCCCTGGGCGACTGCACTCTCAAACAACCTACGGGTTCGTACCTCACTATAATTTGAACTCAGTTTATTCTTAAAGAAAATGAATAACTTGAGATTATATTTGTATAATTAATATGATTAAAAAGTATAAGTTACACTATAGGTTAGGTTCTTGTAATATAGATTATTTAAGAATAAATTAATCCTTTTATTACAAAATTAAGTAAATTAATCCTTACACGTGTGTGTTTTTGTTACCATATAACAATTGCAAGAAGGTGTAATTAAACTTTTGTGTTTTATAATTAAAAAAGAATAAAAGATAAAAAAAATATTAAAATCATCAAGTACTTGTATCCATTAATTTAGTGAAATCCTCTAACTACAATTGTTAGTGGAATATGTCATACATATGTTATAAGCAATTGCAAGTAATAGATAGACAGGTTTGAGCTAGTTCGGATCAAACTATCTTCAAATTTGGATTTTGCAAGCTCAAATTTAGTCTTGCATGTGTGAGTTTCAACATTACATATAGTAATTACAAGAAAATGTAATTATTATTATTTTTAATTACAAGGAATTTTATTTCTTTAAATACGTCTGCCATATAAAATATGATCACATCTTAATTTTTTACGTTATGTTTGATAGTATAAAAAAATTCAAATAATTACATAATTAAAAACGTCTAAAAATAATACTTCTCATCCCTCTATAATAATTGGAGCAAGTAACTGGATTGCTCCAGTTACACTAATTTATCGTGATTCAATAATTATAAATTTTTAATATTATCCAAATATATTATACATGTGTAATTAGAAGCATTATCTATCTAATAGTAAACATAAATAAGAAATGGAAAAGAAAGTAGAGTATTAGAGAGAGGGTTTGAGAATGGCAAATGAAGCTTTATCTAAAGTAATAATCATGGTTTGGCACTAACATTAGCCAATCTAATTAATCCTTAGAAACCACTTTATTTAACTATGTTAATTAGAATTCATGTTCAAGCCTCCAACTAACCCCATTTGTTATTGAGTTCAATTTAAGGTTTGCTTTCTGTGTTGAACTTCCATTACTTAAAGCAACAAACATCTTTGAGCATTTTTCTTCAACCCCTTTAATTACTACATTTGTTTTTTTTTATATTTGGATTCCAAGTTTAAATTTAAAAGCTCTATTTATTTTAATATAAAAGTTTTTACGAAAAATACTTTTATTTTTATTTTATGTTTATTTCATGTAAAAAATTATGGTCAATGTAAAAGGTTTTCTAATCAACGTAAAGTTACTTTCTTATTCCCGTAAAATGTCTTTACCAAAATTTTTTTCGTAACACATTTTTCAAACTAATAAGGCTCTGTTCACTGTAACACCTCCATACTCAACTCGAACATTTGGCCAAAACACTAGGATGTTATATTCTCTACTACATTCTTCACTTATCAAATATTCTTTTTATAAATTTTCATAAATTTTCAATTTAGTCCATTTGGTTATAAAAGTTCAATATTCACTACTTAATCATATTAAATCAATTTTCTTTCTTGTTACACTTTAATCACATAATTTATCTCAACATCTTGTTTCCAATATAAAATTCCTATGTATTTCACTTCTATTATTTCATCCACATATTTTCTCAAGTTTAACAATTTAATCCTTGTCATCATAAAAATTTCACATTTTTCCACAATTTCACTTTTACAATATTTTATGCATTTTTCATCATATCATAATTTATTTATTTGTCCCTATTGCCATGTAATTTATTTTTCATCATATAAGCACTTTAATCAAATAATTCATTATAATATCTTATTTCAAATAACAAATTTTCATGCATATCACCTCTCTTGTTTCTATTATAAAATTTACAAAGTTTACAATTTAATCCTTAACATCATGAATATTCGTTATTTACTATAATTTTACCTTAACACCATTTTATAATCAATTCACTACTTCATTTAAACTCTTTATCATAAATCTCAAATGTATGTTTATTTAATTAAAAATAACTTTTATAAACATTTTCAAAAAACCTACCAAACAACAAAAAACATTTTACACAGATTCATCCAAACACCAGAAAATATTAGCTTTTTCAGAAATAATTTTCCGAAAATCATTTTCAGTGAAACATACAGAGCCTTAATGTCAACTAAAACTTTAGATAGAAATCTTTCATTTTGGTTAAAAAAAATCATCAAATAACACTTTGTAACTTAATTTAGTTGATACATATAATCATAATATTAAAAGATAAAAATTAATATATTTAAGGTTTCAGTTTTAGTCTTAGTAACCCATTCCTCTTTTTCTATTGTATATAATATATATACACAGATTCATGATCACAAATACACAATTTTGTAAATAAAATTTTGTAGTGGGATCTAGGGGAAACTTGAAGTATACTTTGTTTCCAAAAGCAAGTTTAAGGTTGTCTTACAAGTTTTATATTTATGTATTGCCTTTTGAAGTATACTTTTATGTATTGTCTTACAAGTTTTAAAGTATAGATTTGTATGCCAATCATAGCAAGAGTGATAATGTGTTAGTGTTAGTGATATATAATTTCAACAAGATCTTATTGCTATTTATTTCACCACTTTTGAATACACATATCTCCTACATTATTAAATAATTGCAAAACTGTAATTGTAAATGCACCTA